>NW_025110115.1:627669-677799 GCF_011392965.1 Frieseomelitta varia | reverse complement strand
AAAAAGAAAAGAATTGAATATGTTGAATTAGAGTAACTGAAGAAGAATTAAATATTTTACATAAAATACTAAATTTCATTACGTTTGAATTGTAATCTAGTAAATACTAATCAATACTAATAAATTAGAGTTGAATAAAAAAGAAAAGAATTGAATATGTTGAATTAGAGTAACTGAAGAAGAATGAAATATTTTACGTAAAATACTAAATTTCACTACGTTTGAATTGTAACCTAGTAAATACTAATCAATACTAATAAATTAGAGTTGAATAAAAAAGAAAAGAATTGAATACTTTATTACACGTAAATTAATTATAAATTAATAAAAAAAAAAAACACTCGAATACTTTACACATTCGAATAACGTTAGTCAATGTAAGATTTATCGATAAATCTGATAAATTATAGTGAACTGAAAGAAAACGAGAATTGAATACTTTATATGCTGCGTGTTTGTGTTTTGATCGAACATGTTTCAGCATTCATTCACGCATTTTTAGAAGAGTACGATTGAAAAAAAAAGCAAAAAAAAAAAAAGATCGAAGCTCGTGATTGCCGTTCACTTACATAAGATTCTTAGACGAAAGGGAATTAGTCGGTTACGGTGCAACACACACCACTACAGTGAGATTAATTGCATAACTGCGATGCATGGGATGTATTACGGAAAGTGATGAATACGGCTTGACTAAAGAAGAGATTGCACACGCCGGCAAATGCGGCCGCAGTATGCGTTAACGTCACGTCAACGTTCCTGGGATCGCGTTCTTTTTATCGTACACATGTGTGTATACAACACACAGGCGCAAGTTTAGCACTAGCAAACTACCAAAGCTCGTCGAAATGACCAGTTTGTAGCTTTTGTTACACGGTCCATAGACGCGAGACGGATGAAACTTTTGGAAATTTAAATGATCACTTTTTGTAAAATTTATGAATTGAAAATTCGTCGAGTAATGAAATAATTACACAATCGATTGAAGAATTAATGAATTGAATTGAATTTGAAACGATTTCTTTTTTTTTCTATCAATTGTACAATTCTTACAAAGTTTTCCTATTTTTTTTTTTTTTTTACTTTAATGTCTCTGATGGGAATTTTATACTTTGATCGTTAGACGATTAGACGCAACATTTTTACGACTGTAAATGTCAGACAACAATGTATCTTAGGTATCGACATGTTTTTCTACTCGTGTTGCGAGTGCATCTACTTGGACGGAGTTTTGATTTATGTGCTTTGAGATTGTACGGATTGCAATTTGTAATGTACATATGTACGTGCAGATGAATATTGAGGTGAATGGCAATAAATCCGGCGTTGGATTGTACGCACGAGTTGCAAAGTAACATGACTTTTAAATGTTTAATTATGTTTAAACATAATCGGAACCGTACTTTTGTTATTTAAATGATATTAATTTTCTGGAAAAGGATAAAGATGTGTAGATATCTTTTCTTTTTTTACGTCCATGTTCATCGCTAAATACTTAAAATTTGAATGACAACGGATAATAATTTTAATTCCTTCCGAATAGATAAATGAATAATAATAATGATAGGATAAATAAATAAACAATAGTGCACATTGATACTCGCATTTGTAAACTGCTTAAAAAATATGAAACACGAACAACGAATAACAATTTATTCCTTCTGAATACGTAAATAAGTAATAACAATGAAAGGATAAACGAACAGTAGTATACACGTGTCTATTGACTCGTTAATATTCACGTTTGTGAATCACTTGTCTTCGAAGCATCCTCGCATTTCCTCTTTTTATCATCCTGCAAATACGCGACACGCACAATGCACGTGTCGATTTTCCCCCGCAGGTGGAGAAATTATGCGAAAAACTCGTCGATACACGCGCGCGTCGACGCCGATACGAACAAAATGTGAGTGGAAATAAAAGACGAGAACAGACAGTTTCAAAATTATCATTTATCATTTTTTTATTAACTGCGCTAGTAACTAATTCGCGGACCATAACGAGTGACCAAACCGTATACAATAATTCTTTTTGAACACATCGGTATGTCACTGGATAGAAATTACTAAGAAGTAATAAATTTATTATTTGTTTTGTCTGGGTTGTATTTCAATATACTTAAAACCGAGAAAATATTGCAATTTTGGGGCAAAAAATTCTCGACGTGCGTGGCACGTCATTCAAGAGATTAACTACTTGCGCTGGCAGCTGATCGCGGACCATAACGAGTGACCGAACCGTATACAGTAATTTGTCGCTTTCTTTTCCAACTCGTCGATATAGAAATTATTGAGAGGTAATGAATTTATTATTTGTTTTGCCTGGGTTATACTTAAATATACATTAAAAGTATATTGAGAAAATATTGCAATTTTCGGACAAAATATCGACGTGCGTGGCACGTCGTTCCAGCGCAAGAGATTCTAACCACTTGCGCTGGCAACTGATCGCGGACCATAACGAGTGACCGAACCGTACACAGTAATTTGTCGCTTTCTTTTTCAACTCGTCAGTATAATACTACTGGATAGAAATTATTGAGAAGCAATGAATTTATTATTTGTTTTGCCTGGATTATACTTAAATATACTTCAAAAGTATATTGAGAAAATATTGCAATTTTGGAACAGAAAATTCTCGAGGTGCGTAGCAAGAGATTAACCACTTGCGCTGGCAATTGATTGCGGACCATAACGAGTGACCGAACCTGTATACAGTAATTTGTCGCTTTCTTTTCCAACTCGTCGGTATAGAAATTATTGAAAAGTAATGAATTTATTATTTGTTTTGCCTGGGTTATACTTAAATATACTTTAAAAGTATATTGAGAAAATATTGCAATTTTGGGACAGAAAATATTCGACGTGCGTAGCAAGAGATTAACCACTTGCGCTGGCAATTGATTGCGGACCATAACGAGTGACCGAATCGTATATAGTAATTTGTCGCTTTCTTTTCCAACTCGTCGGTATAAAAATTATTGAGAAGCAATAAATTTATTATTTGTTTTGCCTGGGTTATACTTAAATATACTTTAAAAATATATTGAGAAAATATTGCAATTTTGGGACAGAAAATTCTCGACGTGCGTAGCAAGAGATTAATCACTTGCGTTGGCAATTGATTGCGGACCATAACGAGTGACCGAATCGTATACAGTAATTTGTCGCTTTCTTTTCCAACTCGTCGGTATAGAATTTATTGAGAAGTAATAAATTTATTACTTAAATATACTTAACACTAAGAAAATATTGCAATTTTGGGCCAAATATTCTCGATGTGCGTGGCACGTCATTCCAGTTGCTGAAGTTAAGCAGCTTCGTCGAATGAACGAAGCAAAAACCGAATCGGTATTACGGATACCGGTAAAATGCCGGTATTTTTAGGTTACTATTCGATTACGTTTGATGAAACCGAAATGGTGCGAATACCGGTACGATGCTATCAAAACGATGTTAGATCGGTAGATGTATTTCGGTATAATACCGGTATAATAAAATATTAATATATTACCGGTAAATAAAATATTAATATATTAAAAAAGGAAAAGGCGACAATGATTAAATGTTTTCATAAAGCTGCCGATAGTAAATTTGATGACGCTTATACAGGTATCCTTTATTATTTCTAATACTAATTCATTGTTGTATCTCTGTACAATACTCAGCCACGATACTCTTACTTAATTTTAAAAGACGACCGGTTTCTCGATACGATTTTCTTTTTTTCTCGGTGAAAAATGACTAATTGTCGTACGTCAATAAATCAAAAGAAGAGTTGAAACAACGATTAATCGTAAAATGGTAGAATATTCCGCGAAATTACTTAAAAATATTACTGGAAATATGCCATAATCGTCTGCGATATATTATTGAAGTTTATGGTTACCTAACAAAATATTAATTATTGTTTATGTTAACAATCTTCAGGTTCAAATATTGTTAGTTCCTCAAATGTCCGAATATTTTTGCCACGCTAAATTTCGACATAGTTCAGTTTATTGTTTGATATTAAAAAAAGTATGTACAATAAATGAATAAAACTTACGTTACTATAAACTATAATGAATGTTCTATTATATTAAAAAATTAATTCAAATTTATTATTATAAATAATCGAAATCCATAACAATATTTTGAATAGCACAATGTCCGAATATTAATAAGAATCAATGTACGTAGAAAATGAAAAATATGTTTTCATCAGTAAAACGGTATATATTTCGGTATTTTTACCGTTATGCACATCAAATACTAATAAAAATACGTATGAAAATACTGGTATGATCGTCTTATACCGATTTTTCAAACAGCGGTTATATTACGGCTATATTATGAGAGCAAATACCGGTGTAATAATACCTAAACCTCACGATATTTCGGCATATTATACCTGGGTATAATACCTAAACTTCAAAACGTTTCGGTTTTCAGTCTCTGGAACGAAGAATCGAACGATTAATAAATACATCATTCGTGTCTGTTTAATATTGTTTCAGCGATGTTACCGGTGAAAACGGACGTGCCCCAGGGTGTATCGAGATTATGTCCCGGCGCGCGAAGATCTTTCTTCTGCAGGATGAAGCGAAAAGTGGAAGGTGTTCGTTGCAGCGAGTTGCAAGTGAAGGAGGAAGCTGACACGGCCAGCGCGTGTCATCGACGAAAAAAACAACAAAACGTCGGTGGGTGGTTTCTTCGTTCAAATTCGTCAATCTCCAATTAAGAAAGCGAAGTCAATTCAACTCGATGGAGGAGGAATGAAATTCAAAATTATATCATTAAAAATTCGCCGGATCCATGAAAACGACGAATTTTAGATATTTAACTTTAGATAACTGATACAAGTATGCAGGTGACACTGAGAGAGTCGCCAGTCCTTTTTTTCCACGGTCGTGCGAGACCTTACAACTCGAATAGTTGCCGCCTGATTTGTCAAAGGTGAAAAGTAGACGGCGAAGTCGAGGATCGCTGTGAAAGGGTCGCTTTGCATGCCTGTCTCCTTTTTCTTTGCTACTTTATATTTTTACGTGCGTTCTGCGTTAACGCCAAGATTAAGAAAATTCCGAAATAACAACGTAACAAACCAAGAGCAACAGACTCTTCGAAGAAGACACACGACATAATAACATACGTTTTTTTAATTTTTTAAAGAGAAAAAGAGACACAAATTTTATTCGAACAAAGCCAAAGATAATCTTCTACTTGATAAAGACGAGTTAACGAACGATATTTTTATTTAATAAGAAAAAGTTGACAAGTTTAATTTTCATCGTGCGTGAACAATGATTTTTATATGGATATTATGGATTTTTCGCAGACTGGAAGTATTGTGTAATTCAGTGTACCGGTTATCTGAAGTCCTGGGCGCCAGCGAAAATCGACCTCGAGGAACACGAAGGCGACGGAGACGGAGAGGCTTGCAATTTGTCGTGTTTAGTAGCTGTTGGTCGGCTACAGTCCACGTTGCCAACATCCTTGCCTAAGAAACCGCGTTTGAGACCGATAAAGTTCGTCTCGCGGCACGCGATGGATGGCAAGTTCCTCTTTGTCGACCAAAGGTGAATAATTACACAGAACAGTAATTACGCGACGTGCCTTTCAATTCTCGGTAGTGTAGTACTTCGAAGAAAAAAATCGGTTTATCTAGAAATTAGAAAGAAAAAAAAAAAAAAAAAAAAAAAAACGATATAAGATCAAAAATTCCAAAATTCATTTCGCTTATTATTCAAATTACACGTGTGCAATATGAAATGATATTTATGTCCTTCGATTGCCAGAGTATACGATATTTAAGAAAAACACCGAATCATCCTGATTAATTTTTTACTGTTTATGACGCCACTGATTTGCATTGCACGCTAGATTGTCGTTGTGTGTTCGCGACCAAATCTGCGGAGTGACAATTAGGAAAATTATTCAGCGTTGCTCGAATATATTATTAATAAACAATGTTAAATGATAATAATTATTTAAACGTTCGTAACGACAGATAAATGAAACGTTTGCAGGGCTACTTTAGTGTTAGGCTTCCTGCCGCAGGAGCTACTTGGCACGAGTATGTACGAATATTATCACCACGATGATATTCCTCATCTAGCGGAATCTCATAAAGCTGCTCTTCAAGCGTCCGAGTGCGTCACCACGCAAGTAAGTCGCCACGTTCAACCAACTCTTTCTCATACTTTCAGCTGTTTTGCAACGATAATGGTCGTTGTTTGAAATTTTAATTTGTATCACGCTGCTCCGTTTGCTCTACGTGCATTCTCAATTTCCTACGACCGAGTGGATATCTGCTCTTTCCACCTCGATGTTCCATAGTTTCAGTAAACTGTAAAATTCAAACATAAAGTCGGTATCACGCAATTTGACAGTATGTAGCCAGTGTATCAACCGCGGATTTTTTTTGTTCATTAAAATGTACAAGGATGTACATACACGGAATATATACACGTGGTCAATCAAGTATGTAAAGTGGGCAGAGACAAGTCCACCGCTTAAATTTCTGTTTCTTTGATTGAAATGGAAATCTCATGGAATGAGCAACTGAGATGCAGATGGAAGTTTTGAACGAAGTTCAGAGTGCTTCTTCTCTATTTTATATCCAATTTGCAGCCTATAGAAAATAAAAGCAGATACATGCTATTAAATTATTAAATAAAGGGCTGAGAGTGATAGTGGGGTAGAAAACCCAATTTTTAGAATTTGAGATAATAATAACATTCTTCAAGCGTTGAAAGATCTATGTTTCATGGCAAACTACTTCATTTATTACTGAGAAGTGACAGTACCTCATTTTAGTACTTAACTAAGGAAACAATAATAGTAAACGCAAAACATTGTTTAACAAGATCGTCGTAAGAATGACTTATAATTCTCTTTATACTATAAGAATGACTTATAATTCTCTTTATATCATAAGAATGACTTATACTATAATTCTCTTTATACTGTAAGAATGACTTATACTATAATTCTCTTTATATCATAAGAATGACTTATACTATAATTCTCTTTATACTATAGGAATGACTTATACTATAATTCTCTTTATACTATAGGAATGACTTATACTATAATTCTCTTTATACTATAGGAATGACTTATACTATAATTCTCTTTATACTATAGGAATGACTTATACTATAATTCTCTTTATACTATAGGAATGACTTATACTATAATTCTCTTTATACTATAGGAATGACTTATACTATAATTCTCTTTATACTATAAGAATGACTTATACTATAATTCTCTTTATATTATAAGAATGACTTATACTATAATTCTCTTTAT
Source organism: Frieseomelitta varia (assembly GCF_011392965.1). Classification (NCBI taxonomy): domain Eukaryota; kingdom Metazoa; phylum Arthropoda; class Insecta; order Hymenoptera; family Apidae; genus Frieseomelitta; species Frieseomelitta varia. The sequence goes on along the minus strand of NW_025110115.1, from coordinate 670,507 downwards.
ACTATAAGAATGACTTATACTATAATTCTCTTTATACTATAGGAATGACGTACTATAATTCTCTTTATACTATAAGAATGACTTATACTATAATTCACTTTATATTATAATTCTCAGTGTCCTTCGAATGTCAATTTAAACGATTTAAACGATCCAACATAGATCTTTACGTATTCGAAGTCTTGAACACGTACAACTGTGTTCATAAAAATACAAATTTCTATAAAAATTCGTAGTGGGTGGATGCGAATTTGTAAACGTGACGAAGTCGATGTTACTGTTTAGATATACAGGTTTAGAACGAAAGGTGCGAGCTTCGTGAAGCTTCAATCCGAATGGAAATCCTTCAGAAATCCATGGACCAAAGATATCGAGTACCTAATAGCCAAGAACTCCGTTACCTCGTAAGTGTCGACGACATGTTTTTATCGTAGTTCGATGTCACTATAAAATTTGGACGAGATGGTTGAATTAATGAAAATGAACTGTATTCAGCTGTGACTCCCGATTGATCACGAGTAGTGGAAACAGATCTGAGGATTCCAGTGTTCAGGGCAACTACGACTACTTCACGCAAAGTAAATAGAATATACATATTTATAATAACAATAATTTATAATATTATAATATTATAAATATATACATATTAGTAAATGTAGAATATACACATTTATAACAGTAAATAATTACATATTAACGATAGAATGTACATATTTTACGTATATTTTTAATCCTCGAATTACATGATTGTATCAATATCGGACATGACTGATAAAAAAATACGAGAGGATCAATGGCTTTAACATTTTGTCATTTTTTTCTTTCTTCTTCAAAGTTTCGTTTATGAAAATTATATGTAGCATAGAAATGAATCGTTCACCTTATTGTTGAGCAATAAAATAGAAAATTTCGAAATAGAAACCTGTCCTGTTTCCAAAATAAATATTAATTAATATTGATTTACATGACACTCTTGTGAAAATATTCTCTATTCATTTTCTCTTTCAGTCCTAGTTTACGAATTATGAATATATTCTTACTGTTATTTTTAATTATCAAATTTAATAACGAGCGCTGTATTTTTATATAGATATCAATCTGCAGTTTTTGCAAACATCCACAATCCAAAAAAAGACTTACCTAATTACGGTTATTAATACATAGTGAAAGATGGATTTGCTGGAACTGTTATTGTATAACTACTGTAATTTTTTTCACGTAACTGTTAGCTACTTTGTTAACATTAATAATAATATTATTAATTAACGTAAATATTATTATTATTTTATAACTTTAACGTTAATAATAACGTTAATAATATTATTATTATCTTATAACTTTAAAATTTCGAAAAGTAGTTGTTGTTTCACGCTGGAAAAATAATTTTAGGTAACGGCGGGTTAGAACGATTGATCTCGAGTCACGTAGAGGTAAGTAAAATCGGCCGACAAATAGCTGAAGAAGTTTTGGATCTTCAAAGACGCGGCGAGGATTCTTCTTCCGGTAGCAGTCCCGGGCCAGGACCGGAATCTGCTTTGTTAAATACCGAGGTAGCTATAATCACAGAAATTGCAACTTTGATCTCTTTGCCACTTTTTATTACGTTCTTCGTTATTAATTTCTTTTTTTTTTTTTGTAAATATTATAAACATAGCGTTTCTTTTACAGTCACTTTGTTATTCGCAATCAAATGTTAAGTGATTCTTATTTATTTGATTACATAGTCGAAGTAATACTTTCTTGAGTGACAATAGTTACAGTATTTGATTGATTTGAAAGCAAAGTTATTGATGAATTTAATTTGAATTTATCAAATATTAATATTAACGATAGTCTGAATCACTCTGACGAAAATATTAGGACAATAATAGGAACATTCGAGGTTGCAACGAATAAGTCAGATCTGAAGTTTAATAATAATCAAAATGTTCTTGAAATAAATTTAAATTGGCACGAAGTAACAAGAAGTTTTTTTCTTAACAATTAAACGAAGAGTAACGTACTCGATATGTTAACAATATTTTTCTGCTAATATTTTATTTTCGTTACAAGACGCAGATCACTACAACCGCGTCGCCAGAGAGGGTGCAGGATATGACACAGTCGACCAGAGGCAGCAGCAACAACAGCAGCAGTAATCCTACACCGACGTTCAACCACATAGCAAACAACTTGCAGTTGAACAGCATCGCGAACGACCAAGGTCATAGCTATTACTGTCTCTAAGGAGTCGTTTTATTGGTGTGTAGTGTGATTGCCGGATTTACCAAAAAAAAAAAAGATTAAGTCGCTCAGAGAAAGAGAAGATCAATATTGATCGATCACTCTTAGACAGTGGGTTTCTCTGAGCGAAGTTGGGCGAAGGAAGTTCGTTCTCAATATCTCAATCAAGAGCCACCACGTTGATTTTCATTATTCAATTAACTTTCTCCTGATCTTTGATATTTCTCTCAACGATAAGTCAATTTCATTACTGCGTGTGCTTTGTTTCAAATTTAAAGTAAAAAAGCAACCAACGACGAAACAAATGATGACGTAACAATAACCTTCCAAAGGTTCGAACATCCAGCAATCAAGCCCGCATTGTATTTTTTTTTTTTTTTTTTTTTTTTAATTTTTTTCGTTTTTGTTTTTTCGTTTTATTTGGCATAGCGTTATAGTTTCAGTAGCAACGTTCACAGCAACACGGGGCGGACTCTCTTCAATGAGACGTTGCGTGTAACGTCCATTTCGTTCCAGGAGCGTCACCAGACGAAGACATGATGGACATGATCGGTGGAACGACGATCAACGAGTCGCCGAATCCAGTGCCGTCGGATGGCAACGACGAGGCAGCGATGGCCGTGATAATGAGCCTCCTAGAGGCAGACGCTGGCCTGGGTGGCCCCGTGGACTTCTCCGGTTTGCCCTGGCCGCTTCCATAGTACATACACTTTAATTCTCTGCTCGTGTGAAAACTGAGACTTCCCGGTGTCCGAGATACCCTAAACAGCAACAACGTATTACGAAAACTATACAAGTGCGTGTAGCAACACAGTGCGAGGGCCAAAGTTGACGCACTTTCGTTTCCGTTTCCATTGTTTTACGTTCATCTTACGTGCTTGAGTACTTGATCAAACTTTCAACCGCTGGGGAAACTACGGTGCACGAACGTCACCGCGAATTCTTCTTCGTTGCATGCTCCGACGCTGTTAAGGCAGATTATTCTTGGTGCTGAGACGGTGCTGTTTAGAAAACGTGTCAAACGTTTTTTAATTTCATAGACATATCATTTCTGTGATCGAAAAAGAAAAGGAAAAGGAAGTATGGAATGTCAAACGTACGGAACGCTTAACGATCTACTGCTAAGTTGAGGCAAGTATCCAGGCGAGTAACCAGAGACTGATCCAGAATTCTTTAGCCACGATCGTCGATCGATCGTGAGGCATCGTGAACGAGGATATAATAATTCAGGATAATTCGTGCATAGAGCTGTAGCCATCTGAGAATCAAATTGATATTTTTTTAATATCACACCCGAGAGACAGATCGTCGAGTGGCTTTTCTCGTAATTTGTAATCGAACTGTTTCGCTGTTTTGCGTTTTTCTACAACGATTGAATATATAATTTAAAGTATCGCAGGAGAGTTGTTTTTATCTTAATACGTTAGTTCGACTTGTCGTTGAATTGAACTGGTTGTTTAGACGTGTCAATTCCGAATTTTTCGCTCAAGAGCTTTTCGCGCGATTTATTGTATCAGGTCTCCTACCTCAATTTGTATTTCATTGTAATCTATATCGATCTACTTCCGCCTATTTTTCACCTTCGACGAGAACAATACGCAGGATCATGCGGTGATCATTTATCTTCTAAGTCTCATCGAAACTATGGCAGACAAAGGGAAACATTTGTTGTACAATTTCATGATATAACATAAAGGACCAATCTACGACTTTGACGTCTTTAATAGTTTCAACTCTTCTAAAAGTATATTTTTTTAGATTTAAAAGTATGATCCTGCACTCAAATGAAATTATTAAAAATCGTTTCACATAGTTTCGAGGACGTTTAGAGGACAACAGGCATAAAATACACCGATGATCGCTTGGAGAAACAATTGAACACACCGATATTTATATGTATATAATATATTCATTGCACATTGTCCGTTTCGTAAAGCTTTCGAGGAGCTAAGTGAACATTGTATATAAATGTATCTGAAATCTTTTTCACGGTAATCAATATAAATGTTTCATCGTGCCACTGGAACCAAACGGAACGTCTTGCAATTATCGAACGCGTCGGATGAAAAATGTTTTATTCCTGGCGAACGACAAGGAACGGAAGGCCAACGAGCGTTAAGATTTAATTTGTAAGTTCCTGTTCGCTGTTTTAGCGACAAACTAACATTATGTGTAAATATGTATTCTCATAGAATGCGTGATATATGACGCAAAGCGTACCTAATTAAATTGTAAGGAACCGCAGGATGCTAATGAACGTTCCATCAGCCACAAACAAGTGTTCGTTGCAACGTGAACAACGAACACACAACAACACTCCATTTCTTCACATGCCATATGTTGTTTCTAGAGAATATACAACAATGATATCAATTGGGTATACAGCGATTAGGACCTCATCAGCGCATGCTGTGATGAATTATTTTTGATGTATATACATACATGTGAAATTATTTTGAATATAAGATGCTACAATACATAGTGTCTTATGACAATACTGAAACTTTCTGGTTGGAATCTTGAGAAATTCTTTCGTTCAGTTCAAATTTAGCGGAAGCTTTTTATTTCGAGAGGTAATTATTTTTTTTTTCTTTTTGTATCCTTTGTCCACGCCAATGATAGATTTTTGAAAAATATCGAAATACAATTAAGAAATATTTGTGAATACGATATTTTGTAATGGTCTTGAATGTATTTCGATCTTCCCTCATTCAGTACTATATTCCCATAGTGAAAGTGAATAAAGTTTTTCTTTGAACAGATCTCATCTCTACGAGCTTCTTTTTCGATCATATTTCAGAGCTTATGTCGGACTTGCATTTCCTACAAATATTTCGACGTAATCTTTTCTTGCATTTTTTAATATTTTTCGCGTCATTTCTTATACATATATTTTTTTCTTTTTTTTTTTTTTTGTGTAAAAAAGAGGAAGAAAGAAATAGAATATTCTCGCGCGAAAGATTAAACTGTTAAAATTATTTCGCGACGCAGCTAAGTGAATCGATCGAATAAAAATAATAATTTACATATGTTATATAAAAATAATGTACATAAAGCGTGTATATGTAAATAAATATATATATTATCACACAATATAGTATAAATGATACTTTAAAAATAAATGTTAATATGTAGGGACAAAATATTTGATCACACCAAAATGCTTGAAAGTTGTAATTGTTTTTATATAAAATTTTTCATTGTAAATCTTTCAAAATAAACAAATTATTGCTTTTACAAAAATTCCTTGATAAGTAAGAAAATGAAAAGAATGCTTAACAATTATGGTTATCTATCAATAACGTTTTTAATATAGTTTAAGCAATTCGTTTTAAGAAATGAACTATGAACATTGTATAAATGTTCAATTTATATTAATTCTAAACAATTAATTCTAACAATTTAAAAAAAAAATATTTTACTTTCATTGAGAGAAGTCCGAAAAGTATGAAGCCATTAATAATTCTGTTTATTATTTATTTATCGAAAAACTTTTTATTTTATAATAAATTTATTGTGTATATCTTTTGTTTCATAAAAAACATCGCGATATTTTTCAAATACAAACAATTATTGTGACTATATACAACAAAAATTAAAATTCACAAAACATACAATAATTGTGATATGTAAAATGACAAAACATATAAAATGACAAAATGATGTATATATTAATAAACATGTTTTTATATTTCTTAATATTCACTATTACAATATTTACTATTCGTACATGTTCTTTAACCCTATAAAGTATGTTTTATAGAGATGTTGATTGAAATATTCTTAGAAATTTTAAGAAATCTATGTATTTTTTTTAAAGTTTCTTAAAGTTTATATTATTACAGTAGAAAAAGTACATACATAAAATTATACATCTCAAATGTATAAAATTTACAAATTATATTTAATTTTCTAAAATATGCTATATAACAATATAATTATGTTTATTTAGTAAAATTTTATTGCATACATTATAGTGGTGAAATTTGTCTGTATATAAGAATGGTGATATAAAACTTACAATGTCATTGCTGGTATAGCAGAATAAAATTAATATATATACAGAAAATTAATTCGTGAATATGAATGTAATCATATATGTTTATATTACACGACTTTAAGTATGTCTTCTTTAAAAATAGGGGATAGAATGAAGGTATTGTAACAATTTGATTTGTAATACATACATGTATATTTTTAAGTGTCCCAATCTGAAAACCTCTCGGTTTTAATTTCAACATTACTGAAATCAAATTCAGATTCATGATTTATGTTCCTAGTTTTATTTAGTTCTGTGGATAATTTTTTTTTATGCTTTTTTCTTTTTTCAGTACTTCGAAAATCACTATTATTAATGTCCGAATTATCAGTCGTTGAACATTTCTCCAATTTTATCTCTTTACTACCTATTATATCTTCATTTACTGCTTTCTTTTTCGAACGTTTTGTGGTATTTGTATTTACTTCATCATTATAAATACTATCATTCGAACTAATATTATGTTTTTTCCTAGGTGAACTACTTACATTGTTTACACATTGTTTTGAATGAATGTCTTCAGTTATATCTTCATTATTACCGAAGTTTTCTTCTTTAATTGCAAAGTTTTTAAATTCATGTTCATTAAATTCTATTTTAATCGTGCTCGTATCTCTAATAGCGTTCTTCGAATGTTTCTTTCGTTTCTTTTTGGTAGTGTTATTTTCATCTTGTGTATCACAAGTAGAACTAGATGCGTCGGGATCTTTTTTTAATGTTTTACTTATTGTTACATAATTCTCGTCTTGGCTGATTTCGGATCCACTAGTTAATTGTTCTTTTTTAATTTTTACATTTTCAAACACAACTTGAGAATCTGAAATATTAGATTTTTTTGAATGCTTCTTTGGTGTAGTCTGTTCACTTTCAGAGGTTTCTAACTTTAAAGGTCTTTTATATTTCTTATATTGTTTCGTTGGTAACTCTTGCGCATCATCATATGTGTATTCATATGTATCATCAAATTGTTCTACTTTAATTTTCTTCGAATCTCTCTTTGAGGTACCATCACTTTTTCTTTTCGTACACTTTTTCTTTATCGTGGATTTATCCTCAAGTATACTTTCATTATCACTTTTGTTATATTCAACTTTAATTTCACTAGTATCATTCTCAGATTTTAGGTAATTTCTAGATGAATTATCTACAAAAGTTTCATCGCATTCATTTACCCAATTTGGAGAACTTTTAATTTTAAATTTCTTTTCAATTTTACTTTTCGGATTACTCAATTCTGATTCTTCATTATTCATTAATTCACCATTTAAGGAAATATCATTCGTATAATGATCATATTCAGATTCTACATTGACTTCAGATTCTACATTGACTTCAGATTCTACATTGACTTCAGATTCTACATTGACTTCAGATTCAGTTTTAGACTCATTTATTTTATTGAACTCTTTATCACGTTTTTTGGCTTTTTTCTTTTTCTCCGATACTTTGGGTTCAATTTCTTCTTTTACTTTTGGTATATCTCCATCAGTATCTTCAGAATCAGTTGTGAAAAATGTATGTTTTCCAGCATGCTCAATATTTTTCTTTGATACGTTATTACTACTGTTACTGCAAATATTATTCTTAGAAGATAATCTTTTATTATTAATGCTTTTTAGCATTAATTTACAGCCATGTAAATAATCACTGAAACAAAAATAAAGATATATGTAAAAATATAAAAGAAAAGATAAGAAAAATAAAAAAAGAAGTAAGAAAATAAAATTTAAATGTACTTACTTTGAATTCAAAACACCGCGAATAAATGGTAACTTGCTATTAAAATCAAGAAGTGTTATTGTAAATCTTACTTCTTGGCCAATTTCAACATTATCACCTGGCCAATCTTCTTCGTCATCCGGTTTAGGAATCGACACGTTAAATGCCTTATGTACAAGAATTCCTATATGATCTAATCCCTTTTTGTTGACTACTCCTGCAAATCTTAGGTTAATAACAAGCAAACAATTGAGAAACCATGTTACAATGAAATGCTTTACCTTTCAATTTACATCCAACTTCTGGTCTGAATACATAAAAGTCTGTTTCAACATCAACGTGAATGAAACATGTATCGTAAAATATTTCTCCCAACGACGTTAGTAATTTCGGATTTCTATAAGCTAATAAAAATCCTTTCAAGCTGCAATAAACGTAACTTTGTAAACACAGTAAAAAGACACGCAGTAAATATAACCTATAAAGAACTATTTCTTTCAGAAATGTCGAACGTTACATAGAATAAAACAAATCTCGAGAACATGCATCTTGCTAAAATTAATAGGAGATTGTGCACACATACTCAGGATCGTAAGAATTCAGATTCGTGCTTAAAATTTCATTCAACGCGGCATTTAAGTTCGTCAAGTGGAATGGGTGTAAGCCAAGGTGCTTTGTAAATTTTTCAAAATAGACGCGGGACTCCTCGTCTTCCACAAGGCCCATAAGTTCTAGGCTGGACCAACTGATCCCACTGTCTGTTTTGAATCTCATGTTAATTGATTCAAACGCGATATAATTATTAATCTCAGTTTCCGGCGTAGCCACATGCAGCAAAACAAAAAGCGTAACAAGGTTAGACGAATGTTTTGCCGCTACTGCAGATCATTGGCAATACCCACAATGACAGACGTTGTCCCAGAGTTTCTAATTATAGGTGTGAATACGATGTAAATTATATTTCCAAGAAAATAAATGTAATTATCTTTTAAAGAAAAAAAAGACATTTAATATCAATACAGTTAATTGACTACATTACAATATCTATAATTAACGAAGTCGAAGAATTTCACATTTTTACTTTTATTTAATTTTGTTTTCATATTGCTAATGAGTAATGAGGAAATAACAAGTTGTCTTTTTCAAATTAATTACTTTATTTTACCGTCTAATAAATAACTTTTGAAAGTTAATTGTCAAAATAGTATTAATCTGAGTTTAAAACGCACAGTAGATGGATTTCCTATGAAAAAAGTCTCTGTCAGATACAGATGGCACTCCTCGACTTATTGTCAAATTTGTCTTTTGTTAGTACATGATACACGTGACAATTATGAAAAATGTTAAATATCGTCAAGTGTTAAAATGTAAGGACGAACGATTTGTAGTGTTGATGTAGTTCAAATATCAATCTATTCGATGAGTATATTTTTGTACCGATTCCACGAGCTTAATAGATATAAGTATGAATAATAGAAACGATAGATCCTCGTTTGGTTTTACTACTGCTAGTGGTAATTCGATCAATGTGTCTGAGAATGCTTTATCGAAAGCAAGAAAACTTTTTGACGAACTCAACGAAACCGAGAGATTTGAAGGATTTGAAGGAGCATTCGAAGCTGAAAATGAAATAAATGCGCGTAATGTGCAGGCGCCGACCGCTGGGTTCCAAACTGCAAGTGGTCAACGCATTAACGTGACCAATGAAGCACTATCAAAAGCAAAGGCTTTATTTCAGGAAGAGATGTCGAAAGATTTTGAAACTGCTATAGCAGTGCCGAAAGCATTGCAGAAACGAAAAATCAAAGACATGGATGATAACGTGTCTTTGAGTAAACCAAAAAAATCTAATGAGTTTAAGAAGCTACGATTCAGTCGTGAGTTTCAGGTTCCAAAAACTGTTTACAGGGACTCGAGGAATATCGAGGAGAAAGAAAATCAAAACACGTCCCTGATACTTGCCGAAGAGAATCTAAATCATCATGTTGAATTTAAATTAAATGATATCGTTAGAACAGAGTTGAACAGGCAAATAGATAGCTCCTCAATTTCGCATGAAGTAGCTAGCGCAGTTGCACTTTTAGCTGACGAAAAGGATTTAGATTTCACAGAACAGTTGTCTCCTAAGGAGAAGAAAGAGGATGATGAAGTTATGGATTTTCCATCTAGTCCTGTAATAGGGGGGCAGTTTATTCTTAAGAAACGAAAGAGTATAGGCAAAAGAAAAAGTACAAATAAATGTAAACTAAATAAACCTGTGGATAATTTGGAGAAATTAACTAACAATTGTGCAAGTTCAAATCAATGTATAAACTCAATAGGAAAGCAAGATTCGACAAATGAAGAAAACCAGTGTGAATCTGTAGTTGCCAATGATTTTGGTGACACTCAGTTAATGATAGACTTTATTAATCAATCTGTAACTATATCACAGAAACGTTTAGAAGCTGCTTTAGATCAAGTAAGTTTCAATATAAAATGTTGTTAATAATGTAAAGAAAAATCCTTTAAAAACAACATCTCAATTTATAATATCTAATGCAGGATAAACAAATTAGTTTAAAGCAAAGAAATAAGCCAAAACCAACAATAAGTAAATTATATTTTCATAGAAAGAGTAATACCAAAAATCGTATATCGTGGAAAGAAATTAGCAAAGGAAAAAAACCTATTCTATGTACATATGAAGAGGTAATGGTAAAGAAATAGATATAATTTTTGATTAATCAATTAAATTTTAATTGCTGATCTTTTTTTTGTTAGCTTATTAACAAAAAATTATCACCTGAAATTTTGAATATAACAGCTGAAAATGCAGTAATGTATAAGTTTCATTGTACAGATTTTTATGGGTGAGACATATTTTGATCAATAATGACTTTTGTGCATTAGCTATTGGATTATAAATGTAATATATATTGTTTAGGCAAAGTATTATGGAAAGTAATATTGATGGTATAAAATTGGAAGATGGAGCTTGTTTAATTATGGATGAAAATGGTTATGTAGGAATTAAAGAAATTAAGAGGTCATTTTTAGCAAGTCCAGGTGTAGATCCTAATCTGCTTCCCACTGGATGGATAGAAAATCATTACAAATGGATTGTATGGAAATTAGCATCAATGGATAGAGTGAAATTAGGTTCTATTACTTTACCAAGGTAGAATTTTTAACTGTTTTTGTAGTTTGAAAATAATAACAAAGAATATAAATTTTATAATACTTATACAAAGGGATTACTTCTTAGAGTGTTAACTCCTGCCAGAGTAATGATGGAATTAAAGTACCGTTATGATAGAGAAATTGATAGATCTCAAAGATCAGCTTTAAGAAAAATATTGGAAAAAGATGATGTTGCAATCAAAAGAATGGTTTTATGTGTGTCATCCATTACTGAAGTAATCTTTTTCTTTTCTAATGTAGATACATTTTTATTTTATTAGGAATCGATATTTACATTTTCTTTTTTTCGTATATATAGTGTGATGACTCTGTTGAAAATAAAAATCTATTAAAACTACCGTTCAAAAAATTGATATTAACAGATGGATGGTACAGTATTCAAGCTTCAATCGATGAGGCAATGATGAAACATGTGATTTCTGGTAAAGTAAAAGAAGGAACAAAATTATTAATGTATGGATCTGAATTATTAAATTGTGATCAAGGATGTCCACCTTTAGAAGTAAATATAATTTTAGATATTTATATAAAATTTTAATGAAAAACATTTTAGATATTTATATAAAATTTTAATGAAAAATATTTAGTACATTAGAGATTATTATCTTTTAGGTTCCAAATAATGTATATTTAAAACTTCATACCAATTCAACAAGAAGAGCAAAATGGGATACGAAGTTGGGGTACATAGTACCATCAGGACCAATATGCGTTAAATTAAAGACCATTTATCCAAATGGTGGTTTAATTGGGAAGATTAAAGTTACAATTGCAAGGGTATATCCAATGTTGTATCATGAAAAAACTTCATCAGGAGAATCTAGTAAGATTCACGTACCTTTAATATTGTCAAATCTTTTCAACCATTTTAAATTATTTTGTTTCATGATTTTAGTTTTTCGAAATACCCGATGCGAAGAAAAAGCCAACATTATTTATGAAAAAGAATGTCGGTCAATAATAGAAGCATTTTATGCAAAAGCAGAGAAATATTTTCATACCGGAAACAGCAAAGATAATGTAAATACAGATAGTATCGATTTAGCAGCGATTGAATGGAATGAAAATTGCGAAAAATTATCTAAAGAGGTAATAACTGATATAATAAAATTGTTTTTTTGTGTCATAATTGATGTATAGATTTTTATATTTATTTGTCATAGGAATTACTTTCAGAACAAGAATTTAAACAATTAATGAGTGATTGTCGCATGAAAGAAGAACAATTTAGGCAAAAATTAGAATCTCGATTACAAGAAAGCTTACCTCCGCCACGACATGTTACACCGCTTTTAAAAATTCGCATAACTGAAGAAGAAACAAATGCTATTCTTTCGATTTGGTCTCCCAGCGAAGAAATTTTAGGTATTTTAAAAGAAGGAAATTGCATATCAGTCTGTCATGTTATGCCTTCAGCAAAAAGGTACTAACTTATTTTTTACATTTCCTTATTATTTTTCATTACAAATCAAATAGTACATAATAATATCTATTGTAGTAGAGGTAACGAATTACTACTAAGTGCAAGTCGAAATGCATTATTTAGACAAGTAAATGTATCTAATAATAATTTTCCTCGAAGAGCGTATACAGCATTGTATGAAATAAATAAGCCAATTTTCTCTCCAGCCTACGGAGAATTCGATACAGTAGGAATTATTATTTCTATTGGAAACGAACCTTATGTAAGTTATTGTTGTAAATATAATATATACATATTAATAAGAAATATTGATTGAAAATTATATTAGTGATATTGTTTTTATTTTGAAGGGTATGAAAAATTTTCAAGCTGTATATCTGGCATATCCACATACAAATTCTCAGTCTTCGTATTTATCAGTACTATTTTGGCATGGAATATCGTTTCATGGATATGCAGAAATTTTGACCGTAGGATCTTTTGTTGCTTGTAGTAATTTAGAATGGCGACGAGCTACGTCATGGAATGTACCAATGGCATATTGCACAGAACGAAGCAATTTTACTCGCAACCCTCGAGATAATCATCTTCAGCAACCTTTTGAGGATTTGAAACGTTTGATAACGGTAAATGTGCTTTGTAATAAATTAACAATAATTTTATGACCTACTAAACTGCATTTTTAAATTATATTTTTAAAGGAGAGTGGTACATATATAGATACGTGTGCAGTAGAAATTTCACAAAAATTACCAAAAAAATCAATAACAAGAAGTAGTTTCGATAAAATTGGATCAGACGAAAATATTAATTCTGACATGCAATTTAATGATCATGCACCTCAGGAATCTTCAAGAAGAAGTTTAACGAGTAACCAACCAGCAAAATCTATTGCTGTACAAAAGCGGCTTGAGAAATTACAATCTTATGGTGAACCATCTAATCTATCTCCAATTATACTTAATAATAGCTCCAAACGAGTATCATTGGAATTTCAATCTCCGTTACGATCAAGAAGTGAAAAATATACGAAAGTTCATACACTATTGAAAGCAAAATTTCCACAAAATCCTAGATGATAGTGCGCATTTTCCATTTCATTTAAATATGTATTAGTTGTTCGTAATATTTTTGTATAATAAATTGTTAGAATATTTAAATATACACAATGTTTTAATTTTATATGTATTATTAATAACTATATTATCATTGTATCGATGATTACGTAAAATGTGAATATTTTTATGTACATAAAAATATATTACGAATTAATTTTTATATTTAACATTATTTAAGAATATGATATATGAAATTTATGAAAACTACTTTATCTCAAAAATTACAAATTAAATTTTAAATTTCTAAAATATATTTGGAAACCTATTTCTATTATGAAACTACAAACTACAGTTTTCTTTTTCCCGCGTTTGTCAAGCAGTTTCACCAACTATTCTCCAATATATTTAAATGTTCTTGCATGAAGATTGTAACAAAGAAAATAATTACTAACTTAATTTTATCTTCAATTCCATATATTATTGTACGTTTTACGGTAATTAATTGTTTCGTTTTAAGCACGATATCGACACACGATACAATATTGAGGTATCCTCTCCCACATTAAATTTATGGAGAAATTTATCGTTTCACATTGACCAATGGTGAATATGTAATTTAGAACTAGGATATATATAAAACTAAATAAGACAAATTGTGCGACGAATCATAAATTTTAGTCGATCAGGTGTTATCTGATGGTAAAGTCGTGTTTTTTGAATTACTCGAAATTAATAAATCATTTATAACTTGATGGCGGTAGAATGATTCAAATTAAATGTTCGGACCGAAGGCCTTCTTTTAAGAAAATAATCAATAAAATTACTTGGATCTATGTAGGTTTCGTGTAATAAGTAACGACGAAAGGATTGTTAGATAAATGATTAAAAGTGACTTCAATTGATTAAAGATACGTTTCAAGAAGCATGAAATGCATAAAAGGAAACTCAAACGTGACACGTATGTCTTTTACAAATAGCAACGATATTTTTTACAAATTTTATATAAAAGTTTATGTTATACAAAAGTTTAACATAATTTACAAATTTTTTTTGTTCCTTAATTTATGTTTTAAATTTTACTCTAACGAAACTTGAATTTACTTTACTATAGATTACCACAAAATATAAGAACTTCTGAAATAACATCAAAAGTGAAAAATTTTCAAGACAATCAAAATGAATCAAGCGATTACTTTCAATTACCAAGTTTACAAAAGAAGAAAACTTGGAGAGACGTTGATGACAATGCATCAACTTGGGATAGGAACAGTACTGCGACAGATGTATTCTGTACCACAGAGATTGAAAATATTGCAACAAAAAAAGTTTTGGAGCAGTGGGAAGCTGTTGAAAATACATTGTATGAAGATGGTGAACAAGTAACCCAAACTGATGTTTTGGAAGAGTGTATACAATGGAGAACACAAATACCACACCTAAGAATAGTAGGAAAAAATACGTTTCTTTCATCTAAAACTAATTGTCAAGATCTGAATATAAATCATAATCAGATAAAGAACAATTCTGATACTAATGTTGAAGAGGTATTTCCAGAGCATAATACTACATTAAAGGTATAGAATATTTTTTATATTATTTACATAAACTAATAGATCTAACAATAATAAGTATTACAAATCATTTTGTCTTTAGAAAGAAAGTTATAGTAAAAAAATTCAATGTAAGAATAGACTATACATAATATATTATTTATAGGAAAGAAAAAGTTCATCAAAACAAAAATTACAAAAAACATCAGAAGATGAAGTATATGATTTGCTTTATGAATATGTAATGTCTCAGCTGTTTCCAAAAAAAGTGAATGAAATTGATTCATTGCATGACGATTTCAATGATGTTTTACACATACGTGCAGCACCTATTCACAGTAATAAAAGTTCTGCGAAAAGTACAAAAGTAAATTGGTTTGAGGAAACAATTTCTCTTGAAAGTAAATTTTCAAATGTTAGTAATAAAGGAGAAGATCATGCTTTACCTACAAAAAAAGAAATTGCTGAAGTGTATACACAAGAAATGCAAAAGTACGTATGAACTGTATTGTAGAATGATAAAATGTTTGCAATGTTGTAACAAAGAATATCAGCTGTTTATTTATTTATAGAAAATACAATAATCCTATGAGTAATGACCGAATAAGAAATGAGAAGGATGAATCAATCATGGAAGATAAGCTTTGTAGGCCACACACTAGTAGAAATAAACTTGGAACTGTTTTTAATGAAAAGATTGTAGTTAGTCCTGTGCCTTATGCTTTGTCAACCAGAGAAAGCTTTTCTACTATAAAAACTACTCCGGTCAAGTTCATAGCACAATCCCTAGAAGTTTCTACCTTTCAAGGCATGTCATACTTTTTTTTAATAATATGTATTACGTATGGAATGTTAAAAATATTTCTACTATTTTGTATGAATGTTATTTTGTATTAGGCTCAAGTAAAAATGTTAATTATTTTAAAAGTTCGAGAAAAAATTCAGCTTCGTCAAAAATTTCAAATTACCAATCTGCATGGCATACACCTGTTTCTCCTGCTGTGTGGCCAAAAAATATAAAGCTTGCTCCACTAGACATGTCACGACTTCCGAGTAGCAGAAATAGGTATGTGAACAACGTTATTTTGTTCATAAAGAATATCTTTCATATTGTTTTTATAATTTTAGGTCCCTAACATCATCGTCAGTAACATTATCTCGTAAAAAGAAACCTTTAAGTCCTATTTCTCGATCTTATCTGCCTGTACAAGTTGTTCATAATAATAGTTGTGAAGGTTTAGAAATTCAAGGGAGACACATAACTCCTGGACAATCTTCTAAGTTAAGCGCGCTTAGTACGAGTTTAGAAAATGTTGGAGGTAATAAAATTAGGAAGAAGAGAAGTCAATCAAAAACGAAGTTACAATGAATCACAATTATGTTAGTTGAAGAAACTGATTTTATAAAATTATTTTTACCTTTGTAAATTGAAATTGTGTTTCATTAGTTTACAAGAATGATATCGTAAAATGCCGTCCACATAACTGAAGGAAAGAATCTTATTTCCTTATTTACATTGATTGCCATTTGTATATTTAAAGCGAACATTTGCGATTACGTTTGTGATATGAAAGTCATGTACGATAAAAATTCTATTATTTATTTTTTTATAGAACATTTAACTAAAAGTGGTGATTTAAAAGTTCAGATAATATTTATAATCTAAGTGTTAGAAAAAGTAGTATTTTATATATTATATAAATATATTGTTATTGTTATATGAGGATAAGGAATCTCAGTATATTACAGTATTAAAATATACTCTAATTTTAAAAAGTGTTCTGCACCATAAACGAAAGGAATAATGTTTAAAAACACATTATTGAAAATAATATAAATTAGTATTCTAATTGTGAAAATATATATTTTAAATACTTCTATTGTTTTAGAAGTGAATATGTTGTAATTAGGTATCTCTACCTCACTCAATGTCTATCTGTTATGTGATTAATGTACACGCTTATGTGCGCAGGTGAATATATTTTTGTAATGCACATATCTGTGTTGTAAATGTACGTGTTTATTGTAAATATATAATAATTAATATATTTAAACAATACTTCTTGGCTTTCAGTTTCATCAAATATTATTTTGATGTTATTAATTTATTATTTTGATGTTAACATTTTCCAGTTATTTATTTACAGTTTTCCATTTATTTATTTACATCCAATTGTTAGTGTTCCATTTATTTATTTACATCCAATTGTTAGTTTTGCATTTAATTTAAGAAATATACGAAAACGCGCGAAAGAAATATTTTGATAGGAAGACGAACTGCGCATACGCGAAGTTCAGCGCGGGGACAGTAAAACCTTTCGTTGAAGGGAAACCTTTTGCTTCCAGTTGCGCGTGGTCTTCGCTAGTGTACGGGAGCAGTGTGCGGTGTGGCAAAATTAATACTCGTATTATTATTATCGCATAGTAGACGTTTCGAAAAAACGTTTTCTCATTTACTCGCGAGTGTTATCTGTATTATATGTTGTAATAAACTGAGAAATTTATTGTTTATCACATGGTGACATACATGAAGGATTTTAACGTATCTTCAGAACCTGGCGGCATGTCCACGTACGTTAGAAATACCGCCAATTATCTGTCAACGTTGACAAGAATCTTGGGCGTGTGTACTGCGATTGGTAAGTGAATAATTATTCTGTTAAATTTAAAACGATTTCAAGATTTTGATACATTGATATAATGGCTCGTATTGTATCTTTTACTTCTTTAAATATTTTGAAACTAAGAATGATATATATATGTATGTGTATAAGAATGATATAGCACACTTGAACAGTTCATTGCTTTTTTACGCGGTTTTATTTATTGTCGCATAAATATATGGAATACATTTCAATTTAATGTAAAGTTCTTAACGAATATTTGTTTTCATGTTTAGTTTACTAAATAAGTTACTAAAGTTTACTAAATAAGTCGGTCGAAAAAAATGGCGTAAAAAGAATTTTATTCAAACGCAGATTTGTTGGATTCTAACACAATTTTTAAGTATTCGATGTATTTCGAGAAAGTCATTTTATTTTATTACATTTCAACATATATTTGTGCCTATAGAAATGCGTTGAAATTCTGTTTCTTAAAAATTAAATATTCAAATCATTGAAATGAAGTTCCTGAAGTGATCGACGAAAGATGTACGTTTGTTCATAGGCGTTCGATATTCGAGAATCGATTTTTCTGCAACTCATAAAAGATACATTAGATACAAAGAATTACAATTTATTTTCATTCTTCTAAGTTTTCAAGTTTAATTTAATTTTTGCACAAATTATGCATTTGCACAAATTACGCGTTTTGCAATGATAATTTAAAAAATAGAAATAAATTTCGAAAATCTGCCGCTAGTAACTAGTCTAGTTTTTATTGTTTCATGGCGACTCTGATCTGCGCAGAATTATGCGCATTAAACGCTAACGATTTGATCACGTTTAGATCCTCGTTCTTAGAATTAGTTTCATCACGCATTTTGGAAACTTGTATCAATGCATGCATTTCAAATTCAGATTTTGAAAAAGAAATTTATATATATATATAATTGTCTGTCGAAAAATATCATTCATCTTCGGAATACTTCTATGTATATGGAAAGATTAATATCGTACGGTTATTATTATTAGAGTATATTAAACTGTTAATATTATACGATAGTTTTGCAGTTTCGAATAATTTTGTAAAAAAAATGTTTAAACTATTTCCGAATAATTCTTCGAGGAGGTATAGAGTCAACTGCAAAATCACTCTAACAAACGACACTTTTTTTAATCCTCCAAAAGACCGGTATTTTCTCATAGAAATGGTGGCTTCTCCCAGAAATTTACGTGCACAACATACGTGTCTCGGTATGTGAAGATTCGTACGGAGTAGGAGCTTCGAAAATTAAACGCCACTTCTGAACAATTTCAATCGCCTGTCGAAGTTTGGAAAAAAGAAAAGAATAAAGGGGGGGGGGGGTGAGAAGTTGCCAGCAACGGAGCTGCAGGAGCATTTAATCGAAACCGTCCAGTCCGCTGACTTAGCGCGAACGAGCTCCAAGCAATTCCGGACTATTAATATTTAGTGCCCCTAAAGAGAGTGGCGCGATAGACTGCCCTCGAGATCTCCCAACGTTGTAAAAACGAAGCGCGGGGAAGAAAGGCTTTCGAGAACGTCCGCGCCACGTTTCTTCCGTTCCGCTCTCGCCGGAAAATTTTCGTTCTTCCTCGATGTTTGCCTCGATGTTTGCGGAACTTTAAAGGCAATCGAGTTTTTCCGAACGTTCTCGCCGGATCTGTGTATCATTTCGCTGGAGCGCGTCGATTGAGAAGCGAAGAGAGAGAAAGAGAGAGAGAGAGAGAGAGAAAGAAAGAAAGAAAAAGAGAGAAATCGCGCGGATTAGCGTCGCATATTTTTCCCTCACGGTTTTCACGGTTTTCCCGCTGTGGGAAAATATTTTCCCCGAGGTTGTGTCTCGATGAAACGGTCGAACGGAGAATGGTTTCGTCGTAAAATGTTTCATTCTTTTTTATTGTCGGTCTCTCTGCCGCGTGACACTGTACTCGTACACAGGCACGCGGTGATTTTAGCGTGTTTTTGTTGATCACTGACGCATCGTGGACAAACTTAATTATCAGCGACGACGCTGAGGGCGTCACAATATTGACGCAACAATGCAAGAATGAAACGAATGGTGCAACTTTGCCAAAATTGTCTCGAGCGTATCTTGTTCTATCGATGTTTGCTTATCGAGTTTTCATCGTTGGAATTTCATTTTTCTCCGTATTTGCCCCGGTGTGCGATTACATTTACCTTTCCCCTTTTTTTCTCTCTATCTTGCTTTTTCTTCGCTCTGTTTACGCGAAAAACGTTAGGCGTACAATGCTGTCGTTAATCGGGAAGATGAATTACACGTCTTGGCGATAAGCAATCCAGCACTCGTCATTTTGAAATTTCATTCAACACTGTCGTGATTAGACTCCGGATATTTACGCAAATTCGTATTTCCATGAAAATGATTAAAAAAAGAAAATAGAACCTAGATAGAGAATTGTGTCATCTATTAAATATTATGGTGGTTATCTTACATGATCTCACGTGTTATGTATTTTTGTATCTTCTTACAAATTCATAGAAATTTGCTAATCATGACACTCAACTATCACCGCGATGCTAAGTATCAAGTATTTCCAAGATATTTAACAAAATAACAACCAATTATCGTCTTTCGATAGTCCATCTCTCCTATGATAATTTATCTTTCGAACATCATAGTCGTTTACAAGAACTAAAAATTATTTTTCATCATAATAAAATTTATTAATTATCAACTCATAATATAAGTTTAACCGCTGTCGCTGGCACTTTAATTTATCATTGTTAATATTTAATTCCCTTATTTAATTTTCATTAAATTACATAGAATTTTTTTACTAATTTTATTATCATAGAATACGTATATATTTAATACAAATAAATTATATATAAAATATTAACTTAATTAACAATATATTATCATAATTATATTTTATTTATATTTTATTTAAAATCAAAATTTAATATGCCAAAGACAGAGAGAGAGAGAGAGAATAGCAAGTTGGAAACGTGCTCGTAATTCACGGTGTACCCTAAACGACCCGGTGTGCCCGTTTTCGTATCGCCATTGTCGAACGAGCAGCATAGCAGACGAAGCGAAATCTCCAGAGGGTACGCGAAGATAGGCCGGTTCTCTCGCGCAGTTCCTCTTTAATTCATAGAGAGCGAAATCGGTAAAGACCGAACCAAAAGACCGAACTTTTGTAGCGGTTCGTTGCGCCGTAATATGCTCTCTCTCTCTTTCTCTTTCTTTCTCTCGAATGAATAAGAGGTCAGGGTGCTTTTTTATGCGTGTCGTCGCGACGCCGTTTTGCGCCGGGGCATCGGTGACGTCGAGGAACGCTGAATCACCGCGTTTCCATCGTATTGCCACCGCCACCACGGTATTAATTAATCGTGACAATCGCGATTTAGTCAATCTTAATTGGTAATGGCTAATGCTTGAGTAAATGGGATCACCGGCACGAGCAATTAAGTCGGCCAGTCGTGTGCGAACCAATTGCTCGCCGTCCTCCCTCCCGTTAGCAACGCTCGACCATCGTTTCCCTATATATGGCGATCGTACGTAAGTAAGTACTACACGGACTGCGAATTGTTCCGGCGAATCTCGGGATCGTTGTTAAATATTTTAATTTGAGGAAAGGGATGGTGGTGGATAATGTTGGTGGCCGATCGGAATCGTGTTTTAGATTTTAATTGGCAAATGTAGAGCTTTGATCATTATTTCACTGTGGTTTGGATTTTTTTTTTTGCATTTTCAAACGTTTATTTTAGTTTGCATAGATTATTTTCGTGTCTTTAGTCATTTCTTTTCAGTTTGAAGTTAATTTCTTTAATTATTAGGAAATAAAAAACAAAGGACGATCTTTTACGAATTTTTCTCCAATCTCTGCGATCTCTGATTCGAACTTACGTTCTATGCTCGAATTAATATTCTAGACATACTCTGAGAGTACGTATTAAGTAGGCAGAATTCTAAATTAATGATTTTCTTGTATCTTCCGACAATTCTTGCAAATTTTCATTATATATAAAATCTTAATAAAGTATTCTCTTAACACTTTGGCTCATCTGAATAATATCTTCTACGTGATCAGCAGGTGTAACAAATATTTACGAGCAGAAGTCTGTTAAATTTAATTGCTTGAATTTGAGTCGTCACAAGCACAGTTGCAGCAGATGTACATAATAGAAATAAATTACATTGGAAATTGAATTAAACGAAATTTTCTCATTTTCTTGGGACCAGGTGAAGATACTTTATTACATTCCCTTTTTTTTTTTTTTTTATACTTGTTGTTGAAACGTAGGGTGTGGAAAAACAGAGGATTAAAGTTTGAGAGCTGGAGACATTTGGTAGAAACAATATAGTGGTTGCAAACGGTACTGTTTGGTACAGTGGGCTTTAAAGTTGTACAGTATTCTGACGTAGGATTATGGCTTATGCAAGCGCTATGAAAAGTCTTGCTAGTAAGAGAGGATTAATAGCAGCGTAGTCTAAGTTTTGTCAAATTCTTTTTTTTTTTTCTTTGATTTCTAGAAGCTTTCCAAATCTTTCATTTCTCTTCTTATAATATTGTAATGATAATCACATATTCTAGTAACGAAATTTACTTTGATGAATATTTTAAAATTTCATCCTCAAGTTAATAATAAAAAGTGAATAAATAGATGATTGAGCTAGATGATATAGCCATTTTCAGGATGTGATGCAATGATAAATTAAATAAATTAATCACCAGTCAAATTATCACCAATTTCTCGTATAAATTTTCCAATTACAGTTTTCTTCAAATTTTGTGATTTCATTTCACAACGATGAATCGATTATTTATCAATACCTCTCAGAGAAATTCCCAAACATTAACTGTCAAATTTTTGTCGAAAGTTAGTCAGAGAGAATTTCAGATACCAAGAAAGCAGAAAATAACTTCCATTTTAGTTCCACTTTTCTCAGTGCAATTTGTCGTTGAATATTCATGAAAGACAGGAATTACCACGAGGAAAAATATATCTTCGAAAACAATGTCCTCCCCTCTCCCCCCCGTTCCCACAACTGATGTAGATGCCTGAGGTAGATCTTTAATTTATAATTCGCCAGAGAATTCCTCGAGAGAGTGTAACGAAAGTTTACTCCGCGAACGAATAAATAATAACGAGATAGCGAATTCTTACAATTGCGTTTTATATATATATATATATATATATATATATGTATGTATGGTATATATTTCGTAACTGATTGTACGCCTAAAAATAATGAAAAAAAGTCATATAAATATATGTCCTACCTGTCTTCGTTTATGAGATATAATGAATTTTATAAACAGAGCAAACTCTAGTAAGCTAGTTTTACCAGGGATGATATATTCAATTTTCATAATAATCATAATTGTAATGAAGAAAACCTACATGTTATTGTGCATTCAAGACATCAACACCAGTTTAGTTTAAACGTATGGGCAGGAATAATTGATAAATTTTTAATTGGNATAAATGGATTGGTCGTGGAGGTCCTATTTGCATAGCCTGCTCGTTCTCCGGATTTGAATTCATTAGATTTTCATTTGTGGGGACATTTAAAATCTATTGTATACGCAACGTCGATTGAACATGCTGAAATACTACGAAATAGAATAGAACAAATTCGACAAATTCGAGAAACACCAGGAATGATAGAGAGAGAGTAACCAGATGAATGACAAGACGCGTGCAGGCTTGTCTTCAAATGCAAGCTGGTCATTTCGAACATCTTTTGTAAAAGTAATTAAAATAGAAAATTCATTATATCTTATAAACGAAGACAGATAGGACATATATTTATATGACTTTTTTTCATTATTTTTAGGCGTACAATCAGCCCCCGAAGTGGGTCCCACAAGTTACGAAACACCCTGTATATATATATATTTCGCTTCTGACTTAATTTTTGCAAATTTTCAAACAGAAAATCCGTCGTGCTTAATTAAATGTTTGTTTTCTTTTTTCATGGCGCAATTGTAAAATTGGTGTCAATTTTTCACCTTCGATCGTGCTTTTTATGCTTCAGCGATCACACCGATGTCTTTGAACTTGCGACACGCACGCACCGAGCTCATGCCGTGCGTGTCTGCTCGCTCTGAAAATTCCGCGTGCATTCCTAGAAACCACTAGAAACACAAACAACCCCTTGATCCCTGGCTGCGCTATTTCAGCCACTTATCATTCACAGTGAGAACACGAGAAGCTCGTCGTCCTTTAAAACAAAGACGATTCAAGTCGTATCATAGGCGTTTTCCAGAGTTTCTGCGAGTTTCCAGAGATCTTTCAGCGACCTGGTCAAAACGAAAAATATGAAGAAATTGTTTTCTATTCTTGGACAGAGTCGAAAAATTTCGCACAACGAATCTCCGAACGCGATTTTCTCTGCGATTAAATAGAAATTTAATTAAATTGCCCCGTTTCCGCCCCGGAGGATTTTGTTTAATATCACGCACGCAAATATATATATATATATATATATTTGTGGGATAAGTTGAATTAGACTTTTATTTATTTTTACGTTTGTCGTAAAGTTCAGTTGACATTTTAAAAATTCGACTGAAAAGGGAGAGGAATATAGGTACATAGGTTAATAAAAGAGAGTAAAACACCTCGCACAATTACGGATTCGCGCGGAGTTTATGCTTCTGCATTTGTCAACAGGCAACGACCGTATAAACACTCGTTGCAGTTAAACACAAACATGTTAGAACTTAATTGAACATATAGATAATTCAGAGTGTGTCTCATGCCGTCGGTAACACCTGAAATATCCTAGTTTTCGTATGCGGATACAGAATCGTACAACGTAAATAACGTACAAACGTTATATAGTAACAGTCTAAAATTTTGCCAAATTTGAGCTGCTATCTTTTTGAATAAAAAAATATTCGTCAATGCAAACGTTATTTTCCTTTATTTTGGATGGAAAAGTATTCGTTATTTTCGTTTATTTTGAATGAAAAAATAAACGTTACTTTCATTTTGGATAAAAGAAATATTCATTAATGCAAACGTATATTTTCATTTATCTTGGAACCTGGAATTTTGTTGTTATTTTTATTATCATCGCAATTAATCGATCCTGAGGATTCTCCGACGTTGTTTTCTTTCGTTGGAGAAACGAATTTCAAAGTTACTCATAATTTTATAAATGTAAGAAATAACAGTACGAAACACTCCGAGAGAAACGTACGTAGCTGTATCTAAAAGCGGATTCCAAATCAAAATTTCAGCTGACGTTGCTCTGAGCTTTTGTTTGACTTATACTGACGTTCACGTTGTCAGAAATTCAGTAATTACACAGCCACAAAACACACAATAATTATTCATGTATCTCCGTGTTTCGTTTACTGTTTCTTATTTACTCGTTACCAGCGTAGCTAAGAAATTTTATATTTCTAGGAATTTTCCAGCGATGGATTTTTCTCTTAGTCTGTAGTAGAAGGATTCGAAATTAATCATTCTCTTCTCTCTGTCTAATAAAATTTTCTTCGTATTTTTTTATTGAAAATGAAAGATAAAGCAACTCGATTTTGATTATAATTTGATTATATATATTCGAGTGTCGATTAAACAGTCGAATTTCATCGTTTAACGATGACACTTTCATTTTAGTACACATTTATGTTTTCTTTTTATATAATTGTTTTCTTGTTTTGCATACAATTTTCGCATTAATTCAAAATCAAGTTATTGCAACACGTCGCGCAATTGGGGAATTAATAAATTTTACTAGAAAATCTAAATCTAATCCAATAATAATTCGAGCAATAAATCCTATCGAATACCCACCGGATTTGGAATGAATTTTGGCGGACATCTAAAAATTGTCGATCCCCAAAAATATACTCGCTGCAGCAGTTAAAACTGATCGGCCATCAATGAAATAAACGAACGTCGTCAATCTCTCCGCGATGAATTATAAAATATATCCACAGTGTGACAGGAAATTTGACGGAAACTGAAACCGAAGTTATAACATATTCTACTCGATACGTAATTTGAGTAGCGGCGCGCCGTGAAAAATACACGCGTATCCGGTTGGAAATGCGATTTGTCACGGGACATAGGGCGCAAAGGAATATCTTTTTAGGCGAATCCTTTTAAACGTGCGCGAAGAGTAGAACACGGCCGATAGAATTTCATTTTGACGATAGAAAACGGCGACGACGACGCGGCTCTCATTAAAAACTTGGCAGCGCTGGCGCGCGCGCGCGGCGTTCGAAACAATATCATTTGAGAAGTAGTTTCCAACCGCGCTTTTTTTTTCACCGCTCCTAATTAAACCGCTGTTCCGCTTTAATCTCTGGTGAATTATGGCCCGAGATTAAATTCGTTGAACACACTGCGGCACGCGGCACGCGGCGATAGGTGGAAGAGAAAGAAGTTGGTATTGGGTTCAGACATAAATAATTTCCGTTTCAGTAAAACAACTTTATTTGTCGTTGAAACAAACAACGATCTGTGATATATTCGCCATTATTTGCAGGTAGCTTTGGGATTTTTTTTTTTTTTTTTTCTTTTTTTTGGCATTGTATTCTACTCATCACGAAGGTAAAACTTTCCCGAAGAACTATAGGTCGCAACCTAATAGTTCTCTTGAAAAACGGCGAAAAGTTTCTTGCGAACGCGTGCGTGCTAACAGCGACTTTATGGTTCTGGACGCACGGATGTCTATAATGGCAACAGTTAGTACTATTATTTGATTATTTAGACTCACACTGATGCTACAACTGATGGTAAGTCAAATTTTAGTGAAACCTAGTACGAAAATTGTGTAAAATAGACATCCACGCGTCCAGAATCATAAAGCCGCTGTTAGGACGTACGATTAAATTACTCTTTTGCCATTTTTTTTCGAAAGAATTATTAAGTTACGACTTTTCGTTTCTTGGAAAAGGAACTTTCGCGATGAATAGGATACAATGCAAAAAAAATTTTTGACTTTGAAATTCAAAGTCAAGATGTAGAATTCATTTATAATAGCCACAGACAAACTTTTCTTTCCACCTTGTACATAGCTCAAGCGAGCACAGGGGACAACTGTTTCGATGTAATAAATAGTGTAGCTAAATTCGTGATAGCATCTATTGATTTCACGATTGCTATTGCCATAATATTCGGCGTGGGAATATTGTAGCTTGAAATAGTTCGAATTTACGTAGATAAATATATTGTGGCATCGTATCTGAAACATTTATAGCGGAGCGTTTTACGATTGAAATGACAATAAGAAAGAATACGAAAGCAACGAAATTATTACGTAGTCGAGACGAGGAGAGATTATCGTTTTAAAATTAAAACGATCGTACGAAAACGCTCGGAAGCAACAAATTAATCGTTGTAATTGAGGCGGGAAAAGATTACGTTTTAAAATTGAAATGGTGATGTGAAAGCGTGCGAGAGTAGGAGCGTGCAGTAATTGTGAAAGGTGTTGTATTCAAAATCTTTCGCTCTTGCAGCATTAATAATTTTGAAGATTGAAATGATAATACGAGAGCGCATGAAAGCAACAAATTAATAGCCGCAGCTGGAGCGGGAAAAGATTATGTTTTGAAATTGAAACGATAGTACGAAAGCATACGATAAAGTAACAGGAACGCAATAATAATTTTCTGAATCTTCAAAAATCCCTTCACATAGTCCGTCGTATTTATTTTTCTACTTACAACCCAACGCACCGACGCCATAAACGTGTATTTACGATATATTTTGCTGTTATATTATCAAATGATATCGAGAGACTTACTTAAAAACTTCATATTGCAACTTTTTTATATCATTTTGTTCTCCGACATCGGACATGGAATTTGTTTTATTATTCGGTACGTCATACTCGAGCGTGTATTTGCTAAACATCGTGGCACTCGTACGTGCGTTGGCGGTTCGTCGTTTCTCAGCGAACCTCAGCGATATAATTGCTCGTGAAAATGTCGCTCGTAGGGCCATTAAATACAAATATCTGGATTTTTACGAGGGCATGAATATCGGCGTTTCGTTACTTTGTCAAACGAAGGACCGGGTTGGCGGGGAAAAGCCACGAGCAGCCGTCCTCGTGTGGACAACCGCAGCTATCGGTTTTCATATACCCGACGTGTGTACGTACGATACAACGATTCTTTGATATGCACTCACCGAGAGATGTCTGTGAACATTATCACAGAGGGAAAATATTTTTTTTGAAGGTTCTCGTATCTCTCGAGATGCTCACACGGAGAAAAGTACGTATGCCAAAGAAAATAAAAAGTGACAGCACGATGAAACAGAATAAATAAGAATCTCTGTTCTCAAAGAGATTTCTAAATTTTTACTTTTGCTGTGTGCCGTCGTAAAATAGACGAAATACAATAAAATCGTTCGATCATGGTTTTCTTATAAAATTTCTTCAATTTGATTATCCCTCTCGATGCTCATGACGGGTATACTCGTCATAAAAAGATGGCTTTTTTTTTGTTCAATAACCAGTCGCGTGGTAAAAAAATTTGCAATTTGATATTAAAGTAAAATTTATGATTATTTAATATTTTGATATTAAAGTAAAGTTTGGGTAACGAAAAGCATATTCGTTATAATAATTTCGGCACATTTTACAATACTTTGGGACAAGAGAAAGGACTGTTATCAATTGTAATACAATAAAATATGATTTAAAGAGAAACTAGAAAATTTGTCTAATTTGTTCTAATTTATGTCAATTTTGCAGCAAAATGCGCTCACTTTGCTTTCGTCGAGTATACTCGTTGCAGCTCGAAGCTAATTGAGCACGTTTCTCAAGTGCACGTTTTCAAAATGAAATGAAACACTTAAACGGTTAACACCTTACCTTATGATCTCCTTTCCAGTCTTCTTAACAAACCGTTAATTATAATTGCAATTTATATAAAAATGATAACAAAAATGTCACGTTGGACATAAAGAAATTGAAACGTTCCACATAATTTGTGTATCCACTTGTTAGTCTTGAGATATTTAAATTCAAAATTCAAGTTCTGTAAGAGTTAAATAAATAAATAAAAATAAATAGAATATAATATAATAATAAATAGTTAAATAAATATGTACAAATATATATAACAATAAATAGTTAAACAAACATACATAAATATATAACAATAAATAAATATTCTCCTGTCGTTTGAGACAAGACCAAGAATAGAGTGAAAGTTCAAAGATCAGAACCTTTATTCGAGGAGACAGATATTCCTGATACGTCATCAATCGATAATGAAGAACATAATACTCTTAGCATCTTTGAATGACTGCCAGTATTTATAATCCAAGGAGTGAGTAATGAAAATCGAAGCTTAAACGTATCGTTATCCTAATTCACTTTGAAGCATTCGTTACACATCGTTATACTTTACAGCTTTGAGCAAACGATGCTTAAAGTGCTCAACCATGGATAAACAAATAGCCGTGTAGCTCCGTTGAAATTCACGTTAGACCAGCGCCGGCCTTTTCTTTAATTCCCTATCCCTCGTAGCTGGCTCGATAGCGCACGGTTTAATTAACTGGTGAATTAGCGTTGGTTGGGCTTGGTAATTTTCGAAGCATATCGTTTATAAGAGAGTGAAAGCCATCCGTTTAAGCTTGATTACAATCCCGGCGTGTACGCCAGTCTACCGCGTTGGCGTTCCATAAATTATGCATTCAAGCAGCATACCCGCCGCCGAAATTTCAATTGCATTTCGTTCGCGCGTTCGATCCCTGATTTAGTCGAAGGTGTTTTTGGCTGCCCCGACGGTTTTCATCGACGTCGAGTCCGAACTGTTGTCGCGCGCCGTGCTGGAAATCTAATAATTATTGCCAATTCGCCACGCGCGAACTGTTGTTTCACGATCGCGAGACGAAAATTGAATTTTGCTCGAGGAACCAAGTGTTCGTAGGTATTTGGATTGAAATACCGACTGAACTGTAATATTTCGCAGCGAGGGAATTAAAGTGGAAAGTATCGTACGAGAGAAAGTCGACGATGCAACGAAAGAACAGAAGCTTCTGTTAATATATTTGATTAAAAATCATTCGAGTGTCTGTAAATGTACTGTGATGAATATTTAAAATCTCCGTGAATTATAATAAATTGTATAAAAATCATAAATTGGCCATTTCAACCATTCCGTAGCGTCGAGAAAATGGACGAAAGTGTGTACGAGGATTATCGTGGTGGGAACGCGATGATAAGCTTCGTGAAAATTAGCGAGATTTTGAGAGAATTACGGGAAAATTAAGGAAGGGAGAGCTTTAAGAAATTTAGAGGTCATTTATATTTCATATGTATTTTTTTTTTCCTTTTTATTATGTATGATGCTTGTGTATGCATGCAGGGGGAAAAAATTAAGGAAAAGAGGAACTACATTTGAGAAATTTAAGGATCATTTACATTTTATTCTTTCGTTATTACATGACAATTGTGCACGTGCATGCATGATATTTGTTGTGTCAGAATTTACATTAAAAGAAAGCACTGACTTAATTTAATAAATTGATATTACATTGCTGATCCTTGTGGAATTTCACATTTTCATTGAACATTTAATCAAATAAGTAAAGTTTAAGTAGAAATAAATCCTCTTTTCGATGATTCTTTTTTTTTTTTTTTGTATTTTTGCAATTTTAATTCTCATCTGGTGCTATTAGACATTTTGAAGACCATAGAAAAAAAATTACAATTACTTACTTTCGTAGTTCCAATCACACAGAACGTAAGACGCTTATTTCAAGTTTTTGTAATTTACAGGACGATTCCAGAAAATCATTTCAATATTAAAATAAATCCGTAATTCTTTTATTATATACTTTCATATAATAATTTGCGAACATTCGAAGGAAATAATTTTCCAAGTACAATGGAAAAATCATGTTTGAACGTAAATTTACGTTTCATTAATAGAATTAATTTTTCTTGCTACGTTTTATTAAAAAAAAAGGCAGGGAGAAACTTTCGGCTCCCGTAATATTTTGATTAGAGATTACTGCAGTATAACATTGATATAATCGCGATCCAACCTAAATACACGAAGAACCGTCTACGTACGTATTATATAATTTGAACTTTTTATCGATGAAATTCCAGCGCGCACGATTTTTAGGCGATTCAATTTAAAACCGATTTCCGCCACCGGTGGAACGCGTTAATGTGAAAATTCTGTTCGGGCGTGAACGCCTGTTTGTCACCCTTATCATCTCTCGGCAAATTAGTATAGCGAAATTTGCACGCCCTCTCTCCGTTAAGCGAGAATTTCAGTTTCCGGTCAGCCGGAGACGGAATACGAAGACACGGGGCCGTCGCGCAAGGCAACATGAAGTCAAAACTGCAAGTCCGTAACAAAATATCCAATTTATCCTTGTTACCAAGTTACAGCAATTGAAAGTTTATCCCCCCGGGTGCCAGGTAGATTGGTCGACGCTGACACTATCCATTTTCTCTCATTTCTGCCTTCCGCCTGCCGTCGCCGCCTCCTCGTTTTCACGTTTAAAACCCTCGGTACCCCCGTATGAGCGTCGTTACGCTCCCGTCCGATTTAATGGTAATTTCACCGTGGCGTAACTGGACTTCTTCGGCTTTGTTATGGCACGAAATTCTCCTCGTTAACCAACCGAGCTGGATTTGAATCATACCCGGCGACATTCGAATTTTCTCTCTCTCTCTCTCTCTCTCTCTCTCTCTGTCGTTTTTTCTCCATCCTCGCCCTATCCGGGTGGAAAGCAAAGTCGCGAAAATTTCGTTCGAAATCGGTTGCCCCCCCCCCCCCCGCTAAACTTCAGATTAAACTCAGGATTTGAGAACGTGTGAAACGCGATTGTCACAGGGAAATAAATTCGTGCAGAGCGAAAAAAATTTACATTTTCGAGCTTTGCTCTAGTTCAGTCTGTATTGGACTCATTGTGGAGAAAAATTGATTTTACTGTTGAAATTTTGCTTTCGAATCTGCTGCAACTCGGTTGAGTGTTGTTGATTCCTCCCCTCTTTTGTTTTTTTTTCCTCTTTTCTTCTCAGGATCTGGAAATAAATTATTAACTAATTAGATAAATAAATAAATATTTAAATTGTAAATAAATAAATTACTAACTATTGTAATTTATTTAATTATATAAATAATAATATATAATTTACTTATTATTATAATTTAAATAAATATTTAAATTATAATTAAATACATTATTAACTATTATAATTTATTTAATTATATAAATAATAACATATAATTTACTTCTTATTATAATTTGTATAAATATTCAAATTATAAATAAATAAATTATTAACTATTATAATTTATTTAATTATATAAATATTAATATATTGAATAAATATTGTAATTATAAATAAGTAAATTATTAACTATTATAATTTATTTAATTATATAAATAATAACATATAATTTACTTATTATTATAATTTGAATAAATATTCAAATTAGAAACAAATAAATTATTAACTTATTTCTCCTAACCGGAAAAAGAAGATGCTAGAAACGCATTTAAAATTACGAGCCTTTCGAATTCATTCTGTTTCGTTATATTTGCTTTTAAATGCAGTTGAGTAAATTTGTAAAGTCGTCTAACGAAAAACGCAAAAAAAAAAGAAGAAAAAAAAAAAGAAAAGGGAAAACAGAAATATAAAATACGAGGAAAGGAAGGTCGAATCATTCGAGACAGTTTGCAGTTTCCTTCTCCTTTCTTGGATTTTGCAACGTGGAAAACGTTGCAACGAATCGCGTACGCGTAAAGAACAGTGGAGCGTGTCGTAATGAAATTTTTTTGACGTATCCGGTTGACGTTTTCGTCGAGAAGGAACGGGTTTCGCGTCTTCATTTCCGCGCGGATAAACCGACGTGCGCTTGTCTGAGCCATATGCATGGTAACTACTGAAAGCAGGTCAGATCGTACGTTTTACTACTGCCGAAGAGTTTCATTCTCGCAGGAATCGTGTTTCCGCACGCGTGCGATATTGCGTTCTGGAAAACTAGCTGTGCGCGTTCGTGTCTGTAGTTATTAAAAATTTCTTAGCTCCTTTTTGCCGAAAACAGCGAACAGGCGAGAAGGGAAAGAGAGAGGATTGCACGGAGAAAAAAAAAAAAAATAGAAGGGATGCACGTAAAGCTTTTATTAAATTAAGTTGGAAATGGTAGTCACAGTATGTCAAATTTTGATAATTCAATTTCTTGACGTTTTAGAAGAACTGGTTGAAGACTGATGAACATTGAACGCAGCGATATTTGTTAGTTTGAAAGTTGCAAAAGAATTATAATGCAATGAAATTGTAAATATTAATCAAAGATTAATATTGAAGTATATTACAATGTGTTAATATCAAGATGTGAGAAATAAAATTATAGGATTGAAGAATGTTAAAATTACCAATTGCAACGATGAAATCATGATGATAATATTCAACAGTAAAAAAATAAGCAGCTGCAATGTAATTTTCTTGCAGTAATCGAATAGTATATATAATAAGGAAAATAAAAAATATTTCTTATTATATATACACTTACTTTTTTGTAAGCTTTTGCTAGGTTGGAAAAGATAGTTTATAGCGTTTCAAGTTTTGATGATTCAATTTTTTAGACACTTTAGAAAAACACAGTAGTATTTGTTAACTTAAAACTTACAAAAGAATTATAACGCATTGTAATAATTGTAACAATGAAATTGCAAATATTAATCAAATATTATTATTGAAACATATCATAATGTTAATGTCAAAATTGAAGTTGAAATGTACGAAATGTAAAGTTACAGGATTGAAGAATGTTAAAATTATAAATTGTAACGATAAAATCATAATAATAATATTTAATTGAATGGATATACAGGGTGGCCACTGAAAAACCGAACAGTTTGAAAAAGTCAAGTAACTTGTTCATTTTCAATCTTTTCTTTTTTTTCTTATAAGTTACAGGGCATTCCATGGAGATTAAAAATACGTAATACTGAAAAAAATCCATTAATCATATTTAACCGGTAAAATAATAAAAAATTGAAGAAACGTGTGTTTGTAAAAATTACTTTTGTTTTATATCATTCAGTCTTTCAGCGACCACCCTATGTATAATAAATAGAAAGTCTATTTACGATGTATCATACAAAATTGAACGTTAGACAAAGACGAAAAGAATTTAGAAACAACGTTCGTAAAGCGTGTAAATATCATTTTTCTCGCAAACGTGTCCCAAAACATAGCTAATTAATTAAGAAACTTTCGAAGGACGAAGGAGTCGAGCTGAAGATCTGTTGACTGCCGCAACATTTTCAATTCCTTCCGTTTTCTCTGTCGTGATCTCTTCTTCCATTTTTCACCGCGAGGATAACAGGAATCCAGTTAGGTTAGGTTAGGCTAGATATCGTGGAAATTACGATCGCCCATCTCTCTAGTTGTGCGCTCTCTGTTTGGCGAATTAAGCCGCGGTTCAATGAGATAAAGAGGAGACTCAGACCGAGACACACCCGGGCGACAATTTATCCGGTGTAAACAGAAAGTCGGTCGCTTTCCGTTTCCCTGGAACTTGTTCTCGCTTAGAGTGAAACAAGTTCCCCCCTTCGGTGCAACTCGCGTTTTATGTTGCGGCTTAATTGTTAGTTGTACAACAACTGGCTGGTGTTAAACGAATTATGGCCGGGGCCAATTTCACGTGCATAGCAACGAGCACAGTAATATTTCACTCGATGTTAATGATTTATTCGTAGACGATGTTAATGCACTTTCACGCGTTTCACGATTAACCACTTGCGCTGGCAACTGACTGCGGACCGTAACGAGTGACCGTGTACAATAATTCGTCGTTTTCTTTTCGAACTCGTCGGTATGACAATCACTGGATAGAAACTATTGAGAAGTAATAAATTTATTATTCGTTTTGCCTGTGTTATACTTGAAATATACTGAAAACCGAGAAAACATTGCAATTTTTGGACAAAAAATTCTCGACGTGCCTAGCAAGAGATTAACCCATTACGCTAGCAATTGATTGCGGACCGTAACGAGTGACCGTACACAATAATTCGTCGTTTTCTTTTCGAACTCGTCGGTATGACATCACTGGATAGAAATTATTGAGAAGTAACAAATTTATTACTTCTTTTGCCTGGGTTATACTTGAAATATACTGAAAACCGAGAAAACATTGCAATTTTTGGACAAAAAATTCTCGACGTGCCTAGCAAGAGATTAACCCATTACGCTAGCAATTGATTGCGGACCATAACGAGTGACCGTATATAATAATTCGTCGTTTTCTTTTCGAACTCGTCGGTATGACATCACTGGATAGAAATTATTGAGAAGTAATAAATTTATTACTTGTTTTGCCTGGTTTATACTTAAAATATACTGAAAATCGAGAAAACATTGCAATTTTGGAACAAAAGTTCTCGACGTGCCTAGCAAGAGATTAACCCATTACGCTGGCAATTGATTGCGGACCATAACGAGTGACCGTGTACAATAATTCGTCGTTTTCTTTTCGAACTCGTCGGTACGATATCACTGGATAGAAATTATTGAGAAGTAATAAATTTATTACTTGTTCTACCTGGGTTATATTTAAAATATACTGAAAACCGAGGAAACATTGCAATTTTGGGACAAAAAATTCTCGACGTGCGTGGCACGTCATTTCAGCGCAAGTAATTAAACGACCCGAATTTTACCGACTACTCGGTTTTAAATACTAAACACGCGGCCACTCGTTGTGCAATAAATGCAACTTTGATATCTTGCGCGAAGCTTGTTTATTCGTTTGCGTGCTAAATGTATTAATATTCCGCGAGATTTATCAACAACGAGGCAATGCCCCTCGAGGCAGCTTTTGTGAAATTCGTCGGCCCGTGCGAACGTGTTATATCGGCCCGCGAAATTCATTATATTATTTATCGGGTACTGTATACCACGGTACAGTTTCGGAAGATTTAGTATAAAATCTCTCGAAATAACCGGATAATTTTGTAAAATTCTGCGAGTAAATACAGTCGTGCAATGTAATTTTAACACTCGTGAAATTCGTCGTTTATTATTCATTGAGTTATTAAAGTTTTTAGAAGCGGCGAGATATTTTTGTGTAATTGGTCGGTCTCTGAGTGTAAATAATACGTGTCTTTCGCACTCGTGTAATTTGTTGTTTATTATGTATCAAGTACATTAAAATTTTCAAAAGCGACCAGCTAATTTACAAAATTCGGTTTGAGTAAATGTAAACATTAATTAGTTCGTTAGCTGTGAACGCTTGATAATTATTATACACTTGGATAATTAGAGATTGAGTTGAAGCTGAGACAGAAATTGCGTTTCTCTAAAAGGACGTCAAAGATTTCACAAATTTGGGAACAACGTGTTTTCATGAAAAAAAAATGCAACGACATCTTCGTGTATTCCAGTGGAATTTTGAAGAAAATATAGGTGTGACATGGGACATTGTTAAAATGCATGAGATTGTGGATTAGATCAATGCGGGATTGATAACGAAGAGCGTCGATGGGAGAAATCAATATACAGGGGACGGGTTGTCGAAGCTTTTTGCAAATAGCGAACAAAAAAAAAAAGAAGAGAAATTTTTCACTAAAGTCAATCTCTTCGAAATTATCGTGGGAAAAAGGCACGTGGAGTTGCTGAAATAGCCATTAAATTTTTTCTTGCGTTGGAAGTGGTATAATTGATGAGATAATTAAGGAGAAAGAGATTATTCCCTTCCAGGGAATTGATTGAAAAATATTTCTTCTTTGTAATTTTCTGTTCAATGAAAATTTAATTGTTCAATAATTATATATATATATATATAAAATTATTGAATATATGTATAATTAATTATTTTATATATATATAATATTAATAATATTTATAATATTAT
Source organism: Frieseomelitta varia (assembly GCF_011392965.1). Taxonomy (NCBI): domain Eukaryota; kingdom Metazoa; phylum Arthropoda; class Insecta; order Hymenoptera; family Apidae; genus Frieseomelitta; species Frieseomelitta varia. Next base: position 633,860 of record NW_025110115.1, on the reverse strand, counting down.
GAAATAATAATATTTAAATTGTAATATTTATAAAGTAATATATATATGTAAAATAATTATATATATATAAATATAAATATATATATATTATATATAATTATAAATAATGTATATATATGTAAAATATATGTAAAATAATATTTATAATATTATAAAATAATAATTATATATATATATTTAATAATATTATATATATATATATATATAATTATTGAACAATTAAATATTTATTGAACGGAAAATTATAAAGAATAAATACCTTTCAATCAATTCCCTGGAAGGGGATGACGGTGATGGTGATTCTCGTTTTCACGTTTTGAACCTGTCGCGGGGTTAAGTAGCTCGTAGAAATTACACGGGGACGAAATGAGATAGTAATTACACGCGGCTACGATAATTTATCGGCTATAGCCAGACCGCATTTGGTATTCGTATCAAAGCGTAAACCACGGCTAATTTGGCTACGCTCGATGTGATTACGTTACCGGGAATCAGAGACTGGTACAAATTATATCTTGCAACCGTTCCGCTAGGATCGTACGCGGGGCCGTTCAATGTGCCTGACAATTGATAACGCACCGATAAGGGAAAACTGTTTGCGTTAACAACGGTCGGCCACGGAGACGAGATACTTTCATCCGCCCTCGCTTTAATTGCCCTCGTTGCAAGCGTTCCGAATTATCTGCAACGTTATCTTTCTCCCGCTTTCTTCTCCCTCTTTCTTTCTTTTTTTTTTTTTAATCCTCAAAGCAGCGTCGTCGGCTCGTGGATAATCGTAGCAATTTATCATCAAGTTGTATCAAAAATTGCAAACACGAAAGAAATTTATACTTTCACGTTCCCCGTGAGTATTTTGTAATCAATCTTTCGCGAACGAGCATGTTATCGAGTCGTTTACGTCCAAATTATAATATCGAGTCTCTGCTTGTCCTTCGAATTCTAATTTTCGAAATATTTCGCAAACTCTGAACTTTCGAAGGGTTTTCGGAAATATTTGCTTCATGAAATCTTTCTTAAACAGGATAGAAAATTATCGGCGACTAAAGTATAATGTTTGTAGCAAAGAGATTAAAGTGCAAGGTGGACTGAAGTATAATATTCGCGGCAAAGAAATCAAAGTGGAAGAGAAAGTTAATGATACAATAAAAATTAAAGGAAAGAAGCTTCCATCAATGTATTTTATTACTCGAGTATCGAAAAATATTATAAATCGGTCATTTTGACCACTTTGGTCTAGTTCTAGTGTTCTTAGTATCCTCAAGAAACCTGACTCGTTTACGTCCAAATTTCTTAAACTGATAATCCTGACTCTCTCTTATCTTTCGAATTCTAATTTTTTAAATTTCTCGCAACTCCAAGGTTCTGAAGGATGTCGAAAATATTTGCTCAACGAAATCTTTCTTAAACAGGATTTAGGATTATTATTTCTTCTTATGATTATTATTTCTTAAACAGGAATTAAATCTTTCTTAGACCGGCGACTAAAGTACAATGTTTAAAGTAGCAAAGAGATTAAAGTGCAAGGTGGACTGAAAAATAATATTCGCGGCAAAGAAATCAAAGTGAAAGAAAAAGTTAATGATACAATAAAGAACATAAGCTTCGTATATTTTAAATATCTTAAATATCTTAAAGATTTTTAAAAATCACTCAAGTATCGAAAAATATTATAAATTGGTCATTTTGACCACTTTGGTCTAATTCTAGTATTCTTAGTATCTCTAAGAAGCTTGAGTCGTTCACGTCCAAATTCCTCAAATTCTAATTTTTCCACTCTCTTTCGAATTCTAATTTTCTAAATTTCCCGCAACTCTAAGCTTTTCAAAGGCATCGAAAATACTTCGATTGCTTAACGAAGTTTCTCTTATATATACAGTTGAAGATTTTTAGAATCAAATCTTCGGAAGGTTCCTCTCACTGTCAAGTGATATCGATCCTCCCTGATGAAATTTACAACAACAATTTCTTTCGAAGCGTAAACGACCGGTTGCTCAGAGTTGAGGGTCCCAAGATTAAACAGTTTAAAATTCCAAATTGTCCAGAGACGTCTCCAATGAGCTCCGAGTTAAATTAGTCACGAGATCATGAAAGAATGGCGTAAACATGTTTACGCGGGAGAAGTTCCCTTTGTGGAAGCTTGAGAGACGATTCCGCGAGGGATAAGGAGATTTTCTTTACGATCCATTAATTGAAGGAGCACGCTGCTCTGAAAAAAAAAAGAGCGAATCTTCTCGTCGCTGGAAGAGAGAAACTTTTCCTTTTGAGAAACGGTTAGTATTAAAGTCGGAGAAGAATGGAGTGGATAACGACTCCGTTCTGCTTTGACGTCGAATGGAGGAAAACAAAAGGGACAAGGTTGTTTGTCGTTAACAGACGTCGGGGTTTTTTTTTAATTTATCAATTCCGCGACGAAATTTTTTTCGTCCCGTCATTTTTGGAAATTGTTGCACGATTGTTTGGCCGCGGCGTGCAAATTAAAATGCGCGCGAATTTTGAATTAACATTTAACCGTGCGCATTACGCGTTCTGCAACTAACGTGTAACGTGCACGGTTAAATGTTGATTCGAATTCATTTGGCTTCGTCAGTCAGTTTTGCATTATTATTTGCTTATTTGTGCATTTGTTTGTGTCGAAACGTAGCTGCGTTTCTCGTGCGCTGAACGGGAAACTTGAAAGGAACAGAATCTTTGTTAGACAGTATATTGTTCATTTTGTTCGATTACTTTTTTGTCATATTTCAAAGTTCTTACCCTTTTCGACAAAAGACTGAGTTCCGAGGAAAACTTGATATTCTCAGCAATGAAATTTAGCACAAATTTAGAAGTTTCACTGTTTAAATACCTCTAATAGGTTTTAAACACTTCAAGGTTTCTTTACTATACACGTAAGATAATTTTGCAACATTTTCCTCCTTTTTAAAAATAACACACCAAAACATGATAATCATTCCTTTCATTTATATTTGTCAGAAGAGAATCTATCGAAATTATAATTTATTTAATTATCTATCGAATTATATATCTAAAGAAATGTTTGAATCTCTTTGAACTTGCAGACGTTAAATAAACCATGAAACGTAATATAATTCGCGAAATATGAAATAAAGATGTGTTTCACACGCACTGGTGTATGAATTATTCAGAAACTCGAAATTTTTACATACATTTTAAGTGTGAGTCGATTGCTCTGCTAGATTTTTATCACGCTATCTCGGATATTTCCAACATTGAACATTTCGAATTTCCTTTTTTTTTTTCTTTCTGAAGCCTGTTTTCGTCGAAAACAGATTCTTTTTCATTCTAACGTTTCTAGTAGTCCATAGTCTCTATTGATAAATTATCTTCGTCAAGATGTTCATTAATATTAACTATAAATAAATGTAAATATGATAGAGACCGAAATAAACCAGTCAAGGATCTTTTCTTTTGGATTTCTATGTTCTTGTAGTTTTTGTTTTTTTTTTTTATAATTTCATTTGTTTTTAATTATATCATTTCTATTATTACATATACAGGGTGTTTCTAAAATCGTGGTACAATTGGCCAGGGTGTGATTCTATGCTTCAAAAATAAGTTGCAAAAAAAAAGATAGAAACAAAATTTTTCCACGTTTTGTTTCTGGGAAAATGTTTGACAGCTCAAGTACTGAACGAAACATATTCAAGCTATATTAAAAATGAAAAAAATTTTATTCTACATTTTTTTACTTATTTTTGAATGTAAGTTACTATCCTATTAATTATTCTTTCCCGTCCACGTTTAAAATTAGTTAAATTCAATGTATTTGGTTTAAAATTAGTAAATATTTAAGCTTGATTCTCTCTTTTTTCCCTCGATTTATTTTTTCAGAATCACCTCCTGACCGGCTGTACCACGATTGCACCACGAAACATTTTGTGGAAACAGTGGTATAACAATGGTAGAACGACCATTGAGAATTAAAGCACGAAATTTCCACTAGAGGAGTATAACAAAAATAGGAAAATCTGGTGCAATGGAGAACAAAAGCTCGCTTATATATTTGATTCCAAAACCATTCAAAAATACAGTTTCGTTTTATGTCTACGAAATTTCAGACATTACAGAGATTATAAGTCGGTCGTTCTACCAATGATCCAGTGTTTCTAGATATTACTGAGAAATTTGATCAGTTTATCAATGAACCTTTGCTCTTGAAGAACTTTTCCTTGTGAACATCTCGAACACTTGGAGAAATTCCAATTTATTGACAATTAGACGTGAAATATACATCCTTTTTTGTACAGGTTGAAATTAAAAACTCTTTTTCGATTGACACACGATCGATCGTCAACCAGTGTCGATAATTTCGCGAGATTCTCGATTATGTCAGCGGAACGACACTCGACCGAAAAGATTAGCAAGCGATCTTCACGCTTAGTGTCCTCGACAACGGGATCAGGGTTGCCCTATCGCGCGACAAGCTTCTCGCGAAGACTGTTTTGGGGCATGAAGTTCCGTTTATCTAGCGTCGCGTAGCATAAAGCCAGCAGGTTACAACTTGGAACTCTCGGCTGTGCACTTGACACGGAAACAGCAACACTTGCCGAGCTGAATTTCTAATATTCGCCCGTGGATTTCAGTTTGCGATTTCAGTAACTCGATACAGAGGGGCCGGCGTGCAAACGTGTGAATTTATTGCGGTTTCTCTGTCTCCTCTTCTTCGATCCGCTACCAAAAGCTTTAACCTCGATTTACGGTGGATCGTTTCGTCGAGTATTGCGGAATAATTTCGTTACACGAGCTTTTTGAGGCCGCGACGAGTTCCGAGCTGAATTTAAAAAAACACACACGCGCGCGATTCCTCTGGATCACGCGGGTTCTATTCGAAACGTTAGACAGTGAATTCAAACTGAGATCGTGTCGAGTAATATAATAATAAAAAAAATAAACATGACACTGTAAGTATAATATAATAATAAAAAATATAATAAGTAAATATATATATAATATAATATAATAATTAAATAAATAAATATATTAATATTTAATATATAAATATTTAATAAATAAATAAATAAATAAATAAAGTATATGTATATAAGTAAATATAATACTATAAATAAATATAACAATAGGAAATATTTTATAAACATTTACCTGATGGTTAATATAAAATTCTGCATTTGTAAGTAATTCTATAATTGAGCAAGGAGTTTGTAGCTCTGTGCTTGTATTTGTTTTATTATATATGGATAATTCAAGTTATTTCAAGAAAAAACGTAACTAAAAGGGAGTTGGCTTCAAACATAAAGTATGGCAGTGAAATACAATGTATTTAAATAAATTTACAGTATGTTTGAAACGGTAATTCTTTTTGTCGAGTTACTGAAATTGTTAACTCAACCAAAGTGGACATGTCTCTCTCATTAAGAAAAAAAATAAAAAACAAGGATACAGTAATAGAGGATATAGTAAACGAGGATATAGTAAAAAAAGACGTTTTTAGGCACTCTTAAAAATTGATATAAAATTTTATGCTCACATTAAGAATTTCTTTTGAAACGAGGTTCAATCTATATATATTATCTGATTCTTTCTCTTTCTTGTAATTTATTTGCAATCGTTTCATAATTATAATACAGTAGAATCTTTATTCATTATATGAACTAATTAGAAGTTTGGATAAGAGAATTTTCACATAAGAGAATGACAAGCGATTAGCACCGGCAATGAATTGATTTATCACTTAAGACACAGTGAAGTAAAATAGATATTATCTGTTTCCAAATTCTAAATATCTTTATACATAGATACATAGATCTTTGTACATAGATCACACAAACGAAAAGACATCAGCATTTCTTTTAACAAAATCAAAACAATCAAACCAAATTTTTTGACAGTTAAACTACATAATTCGCATAAAATTTTTTCTTGATAGTTAAATTACATAATTTCGTCAATACATTCGTACCCTGTTTCTGATGCTGTAAATGCTCCGAAATATATAAATACATTTATACGGACACAAATACTGATAATTAAATTAAACTAAATAAACACTACAAAAAAATTAAATAAAAATTATATACGTAGAAAGTACACTAAATAATATTATATACAGTAGAAAATACACTGTAGTAATATTATATGTAGTAGAAAATACACTGTAATAATATTATAGACGTAGAAGATACACTGTAATAATATTATATACAGTAGAAAATACA
>NW_025110115.1:569540-627565 GCF_011392965.1 Frieseomelitta varia | reverse complement strand
TATTATATGTAGTAGAAAATACACTGTAATAATATTATAGACGTAGAAGATACACTGTAATAATATTATATACAGTAGAAAGTACACTGTAATAATATTATATACAGTAGAAAATACACTGTAATAATATTATATACGTAAAAAATACACTGTAATAATATTATATACAGTAGAAAATACACTGTAATAATATTATATACGTAAAAAATACACTGTAATAATATTATATACAGTAGAAAATACACTGTAATAATATTATATACGTAAAAAATACACTGTAATAATATTATATACAGTAGAAAATACACTGTAATAATATTATATACGTAAAAAATACACTGTAATAATATTATATATGTAGAAAGTACGCTGTAATAATATTGTATACAGTAGAAAATACGCTGTAATAATATTATATACAGTAGAAAGCACATTGTAATAATATTATATACAGTAGAAAATACACAGTTCGCATAACCGGTGTTCACATAACACTACGCGTGACCATTACAAACGTGTCCCTTCTTAAACAAAAATTTTAGACACACGAGTGCCCGACAAAAGGCGAGAAGATGTCGCAAAGCGCAGGGCCGAACGAAAATTCGTAGAATCGAATCGTACATTGGGCAAAGCTGGAAAGTTGCCATAACGTTCGAAGTTCCGCCTCGCAAGAGTAGAATCGATGCATGGAGAATGCCGAGTAAATTGCGTGGAACAAGTTCGACGCGTGTGCCCCTTCCCCCTCCCCTCTTATCTTTTTCTCTCCTCTTATTTTTCACCTTGGCTGGTAGAAAGTTTCCCGATCGGGGGGTGGTCGCCAGCGACACGTTTCGTTGTCGTTTTTCCAGGCATTTAGAGATCTTGAGAGACGGTTCTAAACACGGAACGAGCCAGTCGAGCTGGAAAATAGTCGCAAAAAGAAAGGAAAAAAAAAAAAAAAACAGAAAAAAAAACGGCGCGGAAGAAGAGTCAAGCAATTCTACGGAGAGCTTTTTGCACTGTGCAAGTAGCAAATCCTGCAAAACCATCTTTCCAAGCTGGCGAGCGAGCTTCGGTTTAACTATATTTCCGTAGAGTCTCGACCGAGCGTACAACTCGAAGACCGAGCGAAACGCGACTCCCGCTTTTAGCCGTTTCTACGAGGTCTGCTCGTCTCTAATTTACGAGCCATTTTTTTTTCATTTTGCTTCGGTTAGGCTATTAATTACTCTCGAGATGGGTAGACGTAGCGGTCACTACCATGCATGAATGATTGAACAGTTGGCGCAATTCCATCGAGAGTGCGATATTTCTGTTGATTCTCTGCATCTCGATACTTTTTAACGAATAATCAACGCTTCGTAAAATTTGCACGATTTTATTTTACTTTAGCTCCGAAACACGTATTTTAGTGTTTAATCAGTTTTGAAATTTCAATAATGAAGTCACGGTCACTTGAAGTCACGGTCAAACCTAACCTAAATTTGACCTAACCTGACTATTGTACTATTATTTTTTATCGATATCTGTTATCTGGGTTGAAAAGATTCATTTGAATTGTATCTCATGGTATGTTTAATAATTTAAAAAATATTTTCCAAATATTTCTGTACACGCTAGTGTACAGTGCTGTTCAATTTTGGGTATTTGATTATTTCTGATAGAACGTATATTGGCTCGTTGCAGTTCATAAATTTCATAATTTTCATCATTTGTCACAATAAATGTTAATAGAAAGTCTTCTGATTCAATTAATATACGCAGGATAGAGAAATATATATAGGGTGGGCCAAAAATTTCTTCCCATTTACTTTTTCAAATGAAACATCAAAATATAAGAAAAAACTAGTTTTATTAATTTTGATGATCTTTTCATCGTGTATTAAAAATTATTTCTTTCAAATGTTGACCGTCAGAACGTTCACAAATTTACAGTGATTTTTCACCCACCCTCTACATTAATATTATAATTCAAAGGCTAAATCATGTATCTAATTGTACTCGTTGTAGTCCACTCATTTTATACAATATTGACAACTGCTACTCGCAACAATAAATTCGCAATAAATTAATTTGTACACATTGTTACAGTCACAACATGATTTGATATAATTGTAAAACTAATGTATTGTTACAATAAATCGGTCAGAAGTTGAACAACTTCCAACTGTTATGCATGTTTGAATAATAATAATTCACGTGAATTCGAGATAGGCTCGCGTTAATGAGATCTCTAACGATTGATGCATTCAAGTAAATAATTGACATACTAAACCCGGAGCGTAAGACTTTCGAAAGTTACGGAGAATTTAATTAGTAGGATAAAGATACTTCTGTTAAAGGATTATCTGTACCTGATAAGCCAAATACTTATCGAAAAAGATCATATCTAGCGAGAGCCAACCTCTTTCACGAAAGGGGATTAGATTTTTTTCTCTTCTGTTTTTCGTAGGAAATCTTTGAGATTACAGGATATTTTAGAAATGATCGTTTGATTTCACATGGAAATTCAGGGGTTAAAAATTCCTTTTAAATCGTAGACCGGGGATATGAAAATTACGAACACAGATTAGCTTTTTCATCGAACTACAAATTTTTAATGTTTCCCAAAATTGTTACATTGATATATTATATATTATACTAATTGTTATGTTATGTTATGTACGTAATCATCATGTGCTAATATCTTGTATTAATAGGGATACCCATAAGTAATGTTGTTTTTCGACACTGTACAAAATTTTATTTTTTTGAAAATTATTGTCACCAAATGATAATGTTTAATTAAATTTAAGATTTAAGAAGAATTAAAAATTTAAGATTAGATTGAAGAAGAATTAAAAATTTAAGATTAAATTTAAGAAAAACTTAAAATTAAAAATTTAAGATTAAATTTAAGAAAAATTGATAATTAAAAATTTGAGATTAAATTTAAGAAAAATTGAAAATTAAAAATTTAAGATTAAATTTGAGAAAAATTAAAAATTTAAGATTAAATTTAAGAAAAGTTGATAATTAAAAATTTAAGAAAAGTTGATAATTAAAAATTTAAGATTGAACTTAAGAAAAATTGATAATTAAAAATTTAAGATTAAATTTAAGAAAAATTGAAAATTAAAAATTTGAGATTAACACTTAAGAAAAACGACATTACTTATATTACTTTTAACATATCAATGTACTCTTGATACATTACTAAATCACTCTATGGTACTTTTAATATATTAACGTGTCAATCTTCTCACTCATTTGAAAATCATTTTGAATTTTATGAAATACACATCAGAGTATTACACTCCTAGGAGATTGCATCCTAGAAGAAAATCGTTCGAAGATCACGGCGAGCAAATTGTTGAAAAAAAAAAGGTCTTGTCGCAGATGGAGAACTACGACGATTGATCGCTCGATCAAACCGAACGCTCTCGTTTGTAAATTTTAATTCTTCTTCACCTACGTCATTGTCGGTCGAAGCAACGACCAATCCCCGTGTACATTTTTCCCCCCCAGTCTTCATCTATCGCCGCGAGTGCGATAAAACACCCCTTGACATTTCGATTCTACAATTTAAATGTAAAGCGTTTTCAGCGGGAGACGGGCGCGGCCTATATCGTAGCAATTTAAATTGAAAATTGCGTCCTGCAGAGAACGCCGCGTGTTACGATGAATATCTGCTTTCTCGTTTCTCTCAGAGTTACCTTCCGCCGGCGTCCGCTTTTTTTTTNAAAAAAAAAGAAAGAGAAGAGTCACAGAAAGGGGGGAGGGGGTGAACGTGCAATTTTATCGCGACAATAGAATCAGCAAGCATTCACATCAGTCGCGACTAGCATGCGCGTCGAAGGGTTACACGTGCAATCGAGTTTCCACGGGTCTGTAATTTACATTTTTGCTCTTTCTCTCTCTCTCTCTTTCTCTCTCTCTCTCTCTCTCTCTCTCGCTTTTAATCGCGGGAACACGATCCCGCGCGTGGAAATACCCCTCGACAGGACAGGTCGGAAAAAATGATGGCCAATTCGATGATTAAACGGCGTTCTCGGTCGACCTGTTTCACACACCTCCGTTCCTTTATCGTCATTAACGCGTTGTCCCGCGTGAAACAGTTTTCCCTCTTTTACGGATTTCATTTATTTTCGACGAACGCGTTGCTCGTTTCGCTCGTTACGGCGAGATCTCGACGAGGCCAATTTAATATCGTGCAATTTTACGTCATTGGTCTCATTAAAGTTGTACGCACGCTCCTCTGCTCCTTGCATGTTTGCTCGGTTACTCGAGTCGTGCCGCGTTGAATTCAGATGCTCTGCCGGGAGATTCGTATCATTTTATAGGAGTTGGACGAAGCGAACGTTGAAAAACGCGATTCTTGCTGGTTCTGGTATCTATTTTGACGATCCACTTTAATTTATAAGTACATACGTGGAAGAGGAATTGAGTCTGCGAAAATACTTCTCTTATTACGAAACGTCTCGCAATATTTTTGCATTGGTTTCTTCGATTCACGTTGCATTAAATTCACAATTTTTCTTGTTTCTGTAATTTATTTTGTAATTCATATCGCGAACGTGGAAGAAGAACAGAAGTCTTAAGTCTACGAAAATACCACTTTTGTTACGAAATATCTCGCAATATTTTTACGTTGGTCCCTTCGATTCACGTTGTATTAAATTCAGAATTTTTCTTGTTTCTATAGTTTATTTTGTAATTCATATCGTATCGCGAACCGTTAAGAGAAGTAAGCTTCTGAATAATCGAACCGAAACTATAAATTTTCCCCTTTTTCTTTTTTAAAGTTGCCACATTTTCCTCGACGATATACTTAAGAAGTTACGGATTTTTATGGATACAGGAAATTGAAAAATGAAAAAATACGTAGAACATAAAAATATGAAAAATAAAAAAAATACATCAAATGTACAAAATACAAGATATAGTATGAATAGAATACAAAATAAATTATAATAAATTACGTATATTTTATTATATTTTTAAATACAGTGAAATATAAAAATATAATCTGAATTCTAAAATATAGAAATATACGAAGTATACAGAAATATATAATATCAATCACGAAACACTTCGTGACCCATATTATGTACAAAGTGGAAAGGAAAAGTTTATCCGTGACTATCATCGATGAATTCTACACCTTCGATTTGATGGAAATTAATTTTGAAAAGCTCAAGATTTCAAGGTTATAAACTTTTTTTTTTGCATTGTATTTTACTCATCACGAAGGAACCATAGATCTAACAGTGAAAAATTTTTGAAAAATGGCAAAAATGTTTCTTAACACTGCGTCCTAACAGCGACTTTATGATTCTGGACGTGGATGTCTATTTTATGTAGTTTTCGTATTAGGTTTCACCAACATTTGGTTTATCATAGTTGTAGCATCAGCGTGAGTCTAAGTAATCGAATGATAAAACTAACTGTTAACATTATTCGAAATATAAATGTTACGTAATATAGAACCATAAAGTCGCTGTTAGCACGCATGCTCAATATTAAATAATTCCGAAAATTTTTGCCACTTTTTAAAAGAACTAAGTTGCGGCCTATGGTTCCTTGGAAAAGTTTTACCTTCGTGATGAGTAGAACACAATACAAAAAAAAAAAAAAAATTTTTTTTGACCTTGAAATTCAAGCTCAAGGCAACTTCTTTACAAGTTCAATGTAATTTCTATTTGTTCAATACAATGAACACACTGTCAATACAATACAATGTTCTTTGCAAGTTCAATACAATTTCTATTTGTTCAATACAATGCAAAAAAGAAAGAAAGAATTTTTGACCTTGAATCCTTGAGATTCTTCACACCTAATTTCCATCAAGCCAAGATAACAAAATACCCAAATCAGATACGTTCCAATGGGAAAGTATCTACGTGCTAACTAAACAAAATGCTAAGAAAAATTTACCAAATGTTTGTTCACTGAAACAAATTGTTAATTGTGAAACGGGGTTATTAAAAAGAAAAAAAAAATTTCCATCAAATCGGAGGTGTGAAACTTTTCTTTTCATCCATGTCATTCATAACGCGTCAAGACGTGTCCAAAAATGACCAGAGTCCAAATGACCAGAGCTTCTCCGAAGTGAAACAAACCCTCTTCTACGCGGATTTGCAGTTCGAGACGTGTAAGTGAAAATTCGTCTTTTTACGCGAGCGTCACCGCGAAACGAAGAGCCATTTTAGGGATGATTCGTTTCGTTCGCCGCGTGGCCTCGAAACGTTGGCAATGCACGCGCGTTGCGTCACGCGCCACGGCCGCAGAAATAAGCGATTCCCTCCACTGTTGCGAGACAGCGCGACGTTCGTATTTCACGGCTCATAGGCCGTAAATTATACCGCCGCGTTATTCCCATTTTTCGTTGTCCAACCTATAGACCTCGTTCGATCTACCTTGGCCAGGGTAATCGGGATTCTATTAAGCGTTGATTTATATCGCCCGTTACGGAGCCACGATCGGGGCCTCCCGGACAAATGTTATTGCTAAATGGACATCCGATAGAGTGCTCGTGCTGCGGGCTGATCGTGTTTCGGTGCACGATGAAGGTGTAATTGTTGGCTGGCGTCGGTGAAATTGAAATTCTTTTTTCCTCCAACCCCCTCCCCAATTTTCGCCTCTCTCTTCTCGAAATGTGTGCGAGTTCAATTTAACGGGGCGCGATTTGCGTATAGCGGATAAAGGAAGTTTCAGTTGCCACGCAACGTCGGGACGCTCTGTTTAACACAAGAAACAACCGACAATACGGCGGATTTCAGATTTTCTTTTTTCTTTTTTCGTTTTTACAACGGTTACCTAAAAGGAACGGTTGTTTTTTTTTGTCAAAATTAGTATCGATTTTAATGTTTCGACATGTACAGGTCTGTTCATATTTTAATTGCTATCGTTTCGATTTCAGTGGTTTGCGTGTAAAAATATTTTGATACGTGTTAAGGGTGAAGGTTGTTTTGATGTTAATAATTAATTGTTTGATATCATAAACGCGTAACGTTGTAGAATCGTTCTAGATTGACTTGAACTGAAACTTTTCCTTCTTTATCCTCGTTGTTTAGATATATTGAGAATTCAATTCAACGCGAACAACTTGTGTATTGAACGAAGGAAATTTCAGTGGAACAACAGTGAATTTATTCGTACAATTGCTACTCGAACGTTTCACCATCGAATTGCTCTATTCAACAACTACATAGTAACCATGAAATAAGGTTAACTTTTGCCTGGCATAGATCTTTATCTATGCCAGGCAACATTCAACTTTTTGAAACTTTTTCTTATTTGCTCTCGTGATTTAGAAATAATAAATAATAAAGAATCTAATTTTGTTATTCCTGATTTGATCTCTTTGCAATTCAGTTTAAAATTCTTCTTCAAAATTGGACATTATGGTAATAATTCTCTTTCTATAGAAATATATATATATATATATATGAAAGATTAACGAATATTCAGGAAATAATATATTATATATAAAATATCTTTTATTATATATTATATATTATATATTATATATCATTTACTATATATTATATATTACATATAATATGTATAATAAAATATTATAATAATAATATAATAAAATAATATATAATATATAATAAAATATCTTTTATTATATTTTATATATTATATATAAAATATCTATTATATATATTTTATTTTATTTTCTGAATATTTGTTACTCTTTCCCATAGAATCTTTCCGACCAATAGAACAGTAATTTTACGTGATTTTACACCATATTGTCCGAATATTACAAAAGTCACTCTAAATCGAATGGACGGATAATACAATAGAATTATAAATCGTGCCAGCGTTCCTTTTCACGGATTGATGGAACAGTTGCTTTTAACGTGACTGGAGAATTATAAGAATTATATGAAAATTTCTTGCGCTGTGGTCGATGGTGTCGGGAGAGAGTAAGCCGACAATTTCAACGGAAGTAATGGAGTTACGACTGCCATCAGTAGAAACGAGGGTTTAACTACACTTATGTAAAAGCTGTGAGAAGCGTTGTCGGTTGGAAATTCAGTATCTAAGTTTTTTTGTAACTATTAGAATTGTTAAACTATTCTATCTTTTTTTTTTTTATTTTCCTATCTATAAAAGAGTCTAAGTATTAGACGAATTTTTAAAAATTTAGATTTAAGTATTTATTTAGGAAATTAGCTAATTTAGGAAATTCAGTATCTAAGTTTTTTTGTAACCATTAGAATTGTTAAACTACTCTATCTTTTTTTTTTTACTTTCCTATCTATGAAAGATTTTAATTATTAGAGAAATTTTTAAAACTTTAGATTTAGGAAATTCAGTATCTAAGTTCTTTTATAACCATTAGAATTGTTAAACTATTCTATCGATTTAATGTTTGCGTCTTTTTTTTTTTTACTTTCCTACCTATAAAAGAGTTCAATTATTAGACGAATTTTTAAAAATTTAGATTTAGGTGTTAATTTAGGAAATTAGCTAATTTAGATTTATTAATTGAGGAATTATTTGGAGAATTTCTCATTTATAATAACAGGAAAAGAACGAGGGGTCTTCGAAGTGAATCTCGGGTATCGAATCTTCATCATTTTTTTTCTCACTGTATCGCTTTACGAAATTTTCGACATTCCTTCGGCAAATTCGTGAAATTCCTCGCCAGCTATTCGCCGTTAACTCGTCTCCTTTATTATACTCCAATTTTCACACATAACTCCTTGGCTGTTGTCGCGCTGATTATCTAGTAAAAACTGAAATATAATATTGCAATATTAAATTGTCTGGTGAATTCTTTGTACATTCAGAGTTTCAATATTTATATTTAAACACGTCTGCAGCGAACGATTTAATGCCGCGCTTTACTGGAAACCAACATCGAGTCGAAATTTTAGAATATCTAGTAAAATCTTACAGAACTGCGTGGTGAAAATCGACGATTTTTCGGTATTATGTACACTCGAGAGAACAAGCAGACTCCCAAGACACGATGAATAGAAATTCAATGTATATATTCAACGTTTCAGCCACGTTTCAACTATATTTCAATTTATCTTGCTACGTGTATTTGCATTCGTTACAAATTTTCAATCGTGTTTCACTTATTTTCTTTTTCCTTCTTGGTCCCTCTTTCTGGAACAGTTACGTTGCAAACGTAAGTGTAAATGTAGACGTTTATGTCGAAAAATGAAATATAACGCACGACAATAGGGATTCTCATTTTTAAATGTCGCGTTTCATTTTTAATTTTATTATTATTATTATTAATATACGTATGATCCAATAATATAGCTGGAATGGTAATCTGTAAATTAAGCAGCAGTTCAAATTTATTGCTGAAGTTTCGTACGAACAGTGAAATATTTTAAATAAACTCTTTCCGGGGCTTTGATAGTCGAATTTCAGGAGGTAAAGACGATGTTGCAATTTTTGTGAAACAATAAATTTTCGAGCAAATCGAATCGTGCGTATATTGAAATTAAAGATGATCGAGTGGATCAATATTCAGTGAAATTTCACAAAATTAAATAAACCGAAATTAACTGAGTTATCGCGATATTTCGTTTCCGAAATAATTTTATTTTTATCAAATTCTGCTTTTTAACATCGTGAACGTGGGAATTTTTCAAATGTTTTTAAAATATTTCAACTTTTTACGTGTCATTTTTAATTTGATTTGTTCCTTCGGTTAGATTCCACATCTGAAAAAAACCTGTTAAATAAAATTTAACGAACGGTAGCTACGAAATATCAAATATTTCAGTATTTAATTTCGTTTGTTATTATAATAACTTGCTTCAAAAAATTGTGATACAAGATACAACACATTCCAGTAAGAAAGTTTCGCAGTTCTCTTCACTATTTGGAACAATCGCGCGTATTACGACCAAAATTCGCATTATCAATATTGGAAATGCCTATTATCCGTGTCGTAATCTATATATTTACGAGCATGATAAATGTTCAATTTGTTCCAGCGGAATGGAAGCGAGGCTCGTTCGGGGAATATGTTCAACATTTCTTCGATCGTTTCGTTACGTGGCACAATTTCATACTTAAATCGAAGATTTAAAAGGCGAACGTGATTTGTATTTTGTTGATTAATATTTTTGTTGCTCGACGAAAAACTTCACGGTACTCATGAGAGGTGGATAATTATACTATAGAAATTAAAACGTGCAGATTACAAACGTCCGGTTTTGAAAATTCAAATTCAAATTTGAATGGAAATTTTCTGTGCGACAAAATGAGAAGGAAAGAAAATTTACACGAACATATTTATATCGAAGAACGTTAATTCTCAATTGGTATTGCTGAAGTTTAGAATCGTTTAATTCTAGAATTTTTAAGTTTTTAAAATTCTTAAGTTTTTTTAGTTTTTTAAATTTCCAAAATCTGAATAACTTAGCATAAGTCATTTGCATGCAATGTAACGATAGTATTCGAAGGTTAATATTTACGATGGAAAAGTGAATTTAAAATGAGTATTTAGAATGTTCTCCGTGAGATTCTACGCCTCGAAGTTTTTTTTCTTGTTTCAACGCACAGAAATTCGCGACAAATAATAATACAGGTGGAGTTACATTGTTTTCATTGCTGAATTTTTCTCATCATTTCGCGTTTCACGTCGAAATTTTCGCGTGCTTTTAAGATTAATTTTGGGGCTTTCAATCTGCGTTAACTTCGTAATTAAAATAAAAGAAAATTAAACGTCCAGAATTTTATTAATCTAACACGAATTACTATCGTTTAGACGTAATAGTGACACTACTTACGATGAAAAACCGCATTCGAAAATTACTATCTAATAATTATATATAAGATACGAGATTCTATAATTTTAATACGAAATAGGATCTGTATCGAAAAATATTTTTCAATCCTTTTTTAACTCTCTGTACCTGTAAGTATAATACATGTATACATATAGATTGCTGTTACCAAAGATATTGCAGTCTACTGTATTACCGAACGCGAACGATTTTATCTATATCCGTGGAATCAAAGCGTTGCATTGAAATTAAAATTATGCAAATACCTTCGTCCCCGTTGATATACATAATATGGAAACATTGCGTTTCGAGAATTTTATCAGGTCTCGGTCGTGCCTCGTGTTTAGATAGCGTGGGTGACGTGAAGTATGCAAATAATAATACAGGTGGAGTTACATTGTTTTCATTGCTGAATTTTTCTCATCATTTCGCGTTTCACGTCGAAATTTTCGCGTGCTTTTAATTTTCTTTTTTTTTTCTTTTTTTTTTTTTTTTGCAAGTTTTTGTGCGGACTGAATTATTGCAATTGACTTTTCTAAGCGGAGGATCATACCTATTGATGTGGAAAACAATTGAATCTTATTTTAATTGACCTTGTATGTGAAAAATACGGGTTGCTTCTAATCTCCGAGTTGTAACAGCTGATTGTGTTTGGCTGATTAAACTGAGATTGAGAATGGACTGATATTTCGTCTTTTGTCTTGTTTGAGTCTGATGATTAACTGACTCTAATCACTGATTGATTTTTATTAATTGACTTTCATGACTAACTTGTGATTAACTGACTTTTATGACTAACTAATTGATTGTTATGGCTAACTGATTATGAATTGACTCTCATGACTAACTGATTCTCATGACTAAATGACTCTTAATAACTGAGTCACTGTTATGATTAATGATTAATTGATACTTATAACTAATTGATGAGTAATTGATTCTCATGGCTAATTGATTATTAACTGATTCTCATAACCAATTGATAACTAACTGACTCCCATGATTTTCTTAATAACAGACTTACTATTAACTGACTGTCATGATTAATTGACTCTCATAACTAGTTGATGACTAATTGATGCTTAACTGAGTCTAGTAATTAACTGATGACTAACCTCCTGACTAATTGATTCTAATTAATTGACTAATTCTTTGACCTTGTTCCTCAGAGCTTTCTTCTAACTGAAGGAAGAAGATTTTCTTTCCTTCTAAAAGACTCGGAGAAAAGTTAAGTCAAAGGGCGGGACGACACGTTAAAACTAATCAGGAGGTATTAGGACAGTTTCCAGGATTTCTCGTTATCAGTCCACGAGACTGGCTCTATATATAGCATACTATGAGTGAACTTTTGGCAACCATCCCAATACTTATACGATACTTCTGCTTACGCAGTTGGTTTATGATACAGTAATTGCCACTGTGTGGAAAACTAACTGAAATTTATAAATAACCCAATTATCAATTAAGGCTAGATCATAGAGATTTTAATTTTTAAAAATTTCCTTAAAATTTGTAAATAACTCAATTATCAATTAAAGCTAGATCATAGAGATTTTAATTTTTAAAAATTTCTTTAAAATTTATAAATAACTCAATTATCAATTAAGGCTAGATCATAGAGATTTTAATTTTTAAAAATTTCTTTAAAATTTATAAATAACCCAATTATCAATTAAGGCTAGATCATAGAGATTTTAAATTTTAAACATTTCTTTAAAATTTATAAATAACCCAATTATCAATTAAGGCTAGATCATAGAGGTTTTAATCTTTAAAAATTTCTTAAAAATTTAGAATTTTCAGAGCTAGACTTTAGAATTTTAGAAAATCACCGGAGTTCAAAGATCTGCAAGTTTTCCATCACAATTTAACGAATCCTTTAATTTTGTGGAGCAGCTATAAATCTAGCCAAGATTTTGAAATTGTCTAGTATCATCTTACGCTTGCAAAAAAAAAAAAAAAGAAAAGGAAATTTGCTGTAATTTCAGTTTCAGTTTCACTCTCAATTGAAGCTCGCTATGAGAATGATTACCAACGATTCAGCAACGCCATCGTAGGTATTACAATTACGTTATTCGAGTGTTACAATTTGTCGATAATTCGTACGGAATGTCGCCGATTGAAGTTGAAAGTAAACGTTTGCTGGTGCTCCAGTTGGCTGAAATATTCAATAAACGGTAACTATGCTTCCTTATTCGGTAGAATGATCTACGAGGAATTGCATTTATTCGATCGCGCCGTGTGTATAACGGTGCTTTTGACGATAATTGTTTAGCCAAAGCCGGCTGGAAACTGCAGAATCGTTTCCCTTAATACGTATCCGATGCGACTCGTAATTCAGGTGAACAATTTTCGAATAACTGCGATGAACACGTGCGTGCAATCCTGCCAGAAATATGATAATAAACGCGCTGCGATACAATTCCGCTGCCACGTGTACATATGTTCCGCTTTGTTTGAAATTTGGCGTCACCGCGCCATAAACTTTGATAAATGTCACCCAATTCAAGGAAGATCAAATGTGAGATGTTAATATCGCTAGAGGAAACACGTAATAGTCGGTGTTGATTGAAACGAATGTTACAATTGAGAATAAACTGTGGCGAAATTGCGGCAAATATTTTGCACGATTTGTCAAAACAGATTTCGTTTGCGAGCATCGAGTAATAATTCGAGTCGAATGAAACTATTATCGGATGAAGTTGGAGAGGAAATATCGAGTAAAAATTGGTAGACGGTTTCTGTCGAGGCAATCAAGTAATTTCCTGCTGCAACAGTAAATAGTAATAGTACTGCTGCAATAGTAAATATCAAGTTCACCCGCTGGTTAAAATTTATTCGTGCAACGTCACGACCAAACGTCCGAGACGAAGCGAACTTTCCTCAAAATTCCAGGTACATTTAGCTAAAAACATTTTAATACGTACCGAGAAAATTGAGAACGAAGAGGGGAAATTGACAGATATCCGGCCTTTTCCAATTTACATATTTCGCTTTTCCATTAACTCCGTAGAGAGCAAATATTTTAAACAAATATTTCAGAAAGGATATTTTTCGCTCCCACGTATTCTGCGAATTATTATTCTTTCTTTCTTTCTTTTTTGCTTCTCATCCATAAAAGAATGCCTCGAATATTTTGCAATAAAAAGTATCGCTTTATTTCTGGAACTTCTCTCTCTCTCTCTCTTTGCAAAACGTACTTCCGGCGCATCCGGAAGAAATAAAACCTGCACGATACGCCCTGTGAAGCGTTGGCTGGCTACCGCTGAGTTCTCAATAAAAGAAAGAAAAAAAAGAACTTGACGTTTCTTCCAATCTTTCCTATTTTGAATTTCGTTTCATATTTTATTAAGAAGAGTATTTCTTTTTCCTAGTGGAATATTCCAGAAAAATGGTACGATATCGTCCGCCGTGTACCATTTTACGACTTGGCAACAGTGTGATTCTCCGATTATTTTTGCCTGTATGTAGATTTAAAAATTTGGGTTTATATAAATACACATTACATTCAGAATTTTAAATAAGTGTATAAATATAAAAAAAAGACAAATCGAGCCTCACGATTTTTGTGTATGATTTGTTCGTCTTAAGGTAAAAAAAAAAGTACATATTTGATTGACATGAGCTTTTGTGGTTTATTTCGACACATTATAAACTATAAAAGGCAACATTAAAAAAGAAGAGAAAGAGGGCTCTTATTTAACTTTTTGACCACATCCTTTTACATAACTTTTTTTGCAGTTAGGTTTAAAATTTAGGTATATATAATTATATTAGGTTTATATAATTATACATTACATTCAGAATTTTAATTAAGTGTATAAATATAAAAAGAAGACAAATCGAGCCTCACAATCTNTTACACTAAAGATACGCACCAAGTTTCACAGTAATCGGTTGGTTAGGTTCCGAGATATCTTGCACACCGTTTCTAAAAACCTAGTTTCGAGAAAAGCGCGTTTAAAGTTTCAGAACGTCATTTTTTTATATGTATCCTTTACTTACTTTTTTTACTTATATATCGCGGCTCACAGTTCTTACAATTCACAACTAAATTGAATCCAGGTCCCCTAATATTCGATTCACCAAGAGTAATATTCGAATCGCACGATTTACACTTTATGATACTGCTTAAAGTTGTAAACAGTGATACAAATTCTATTATTCTGTATCCGCGGATTTATTATTATTATACCCCGAAATAAGTCGTTTTAAAGACTAGGACATTTTGTATTCTTATTTCTAAGACTTCAAACTACTATTAAAGACAAAAAAGAAAATCGATTTTTTGAAAATTTCACACTGTCCTGACCCCTTGAAAAATGTTAATCGCGCCAGTTCAATTAAAATTTTCCAAGTGTCATTACTTTAACGTATGACAGAGCAATAGAAAATTGATCGTGACAACATCACAGACGTGGCCCACGGTAATTTCTGTGTTTTTCTTTCACGCAATGATTGAAATCTCTGACGTACGTAGCATTAATTACCGCGAACTGAATATTAATTATTGAACTGAGTTTGCAGTTTGTTTATGCAAATTCAAGTCACACGAGTGGAACTTGTTACAAGCATCCTCCATGCTTTTGCATGGTGAAACTTCTCGCGAATGAGCTGAACATTTTTGAAAAAGAGAAAGAGAAAGGGAAATTCTATATTATAACAGTTTTGAAATTGGATCGAAAGAACTTGTCCGTCGATTTATTTTTCGTCTTAATTTCGGCAACTTCCAGCTTCCCTGTCCCCCCCCCCCCCTCCTTAATAACCCAGAATTTTGGGAACTTTCTCTCCAATAGCCAGTTTGTTCTATCGAGTGAGAATGTATCAACATTCCGCGTGGAATTAGTTTAGGAGAGGATGGGTGGAAACTTTGCTTTTCGGTACTTTCGGTCGGTGGAAAGTGGAACAGCGACAGACACAATATTGCGACAAGCAATCCTCGAAATAAAGATGTCGTCGCGCCGCCTCTGTTATAAACTCCGCGAGTTTCGAACAGAGATTGTAATTTGCGAGATGAATCGCGCACGCGTATTATACGAAACGCCGTATCACGCAGGAATTATAAATCACTTTGCAACTTCAATATTTACTGGATAAATTGCTGCGAAAACACAACGTTGACGCACGGCTGTCGATTCATTATTTATTCTAGAAATCTATTTGACGGAAAAACGTTTAATTCGAAACGTTTACATCCTCTATTCCTATCGCGCACTTTCACTTCCATTTATTTTGTTTATGGGGCCCTGCGTGTTTGCTCGGGAAACATCACGGTCGTTTCAAACGAACGATATTTGCACGTGCATATTTTGCCTCTATGTTGTGTTACAGTATTTCTTGAATTTGATTTTTAAACGTTTCTCAACATTGAAATTAATCAGATGATACACGTTTGTTAATTATAATTCAAAAACAAATATTGACTGATTATTATATCTTTATATATGTTACTATTTATATATTATATTATATATATTATATATATTATTATTTATATATTATATTATATATATTATATATATTATTATTTATATATTATATTATATATATTATATATATTATTATTTATATATTATATTATATATATTATATATATTATTATTTATATATTATATTATATATATTATATATATTATTATTTATATATTATATTATATATATTATATATATTATTATTTATATATTATTTATATTATTATTTACATATTATTATTATTATAATATCTCGATTCTTTGTGGTATTGGATTTCTTCCCAGATGACTCAGAGATATTGAAGTTTGTTAAAATTTGTTAAAATTAATCAGATAATATTCATTTATGAACGATTAATATTGGCGATTATATATCGATCTAATTTATACAGATGTGCACTCGCAATAGTCTTTAGAGAGTCGAGTTGACTTTCTTAGGTGTAAATCGTAAAGTACCATCACATTCACTGAAATGTCACTCGTGCAATAGCTGCACTCTCGCAGTAATGGTTTTTGACCATTTCCACCACTGAAATCTAGATAATAGCATCACTCTTATGCTACATTTCTTTCGTACCGATATTCACTTCGATACTATCTGACAACATGATTCGTAAAACTTTTCCTCGCAAAATTTTCAATAAAACAACGATGCAACGACAGCCATTTTCAGTCAAGTCATTCTATTAATCTCGTTGAAGATTTTTTAACAGAAGAAGCCATAATTATTTTGAAACCTGTAACGCTGACCTCGCAAATGTTCGGTTAGGGTTGAAATCAGTTTCTGATTAGTTCATTTAAATTCAATCGCACTCGTTCAATTCACATCTCGCTAAATTGAATTAGCCATTGATCACTTAGAATTTGCCAGTTGGAACATTGAATTAATTATACAGCAGCTAAACTAAGTTTATTAAATCGACGTAACTCATTAATCATTTGTTTGCTGTAATTAGAAAAGACGACGCGATAACATTTAGGAACGTAATTATTAACAAATAACATTCGTTCGTTTCAATTGGACGTTAAGCGTCGTTACAATCCAAGTCTCATTATAATAATATTTCGAAGCGTACATCAGTCGCACAACGGATTCAATTGCAATTCGAAATTTTAATTGGAAGTTGGAGGATTACTTCTGAGAATTCGCACGGCGTATCACGCGTCCACGGGGAACTTTAATCATTCCGCTTTGATGAAGCTCGCGATTGCAAACTCGATCCCCGAATTAAACGCGCATCTACGTGCTTGCGCGTTCCCCACAAGGAAATTTCATGCGAGACACACGTGTGCATAGTTCGCGGTTCAACTTTTTCGAAAAGGGGGAAAAAGAAAGAAAGAAAAAAAAAAGCTTTTCCTCGCCAACTCTCTCGCCGTCTCTTTGTTCGCGTATTCGAAAGTCAACGAGAAGCCGTCTCGCCCGGGTGTTGGATTATGTATACATAGCTCCGCCGTGGGGTGGAAGTATTGCTGAAGTTTTGCTTTACGAATCGCGGACTCTGACTTTTGAACTTTAAAACTTCGCGAAATGTCCTAATTCCGCGAACGCAGTCTCGACGAACTTGCAGGAAAATTTCAAAAGTCGCCGCGCGCGGACTCGCAGAGGGCGGAAGTTCTACATTTCATTTACGCGAATCGATTCTCCACTCGTTTAATTACTTAGCGCTCTGTTATCCTGATGTTTACTAAGAGGGAGCAAGCGAAAGGACATAATTAATTATGTTAACACGTTTGATACAGCTATAATTTACATCCTCAAGTCGTCTGTGCAACGCGTTTTGCAATTTTCTTTTTTTCTTTCTTCTTCTTCTTCGAAATAAGCGTTCGTTTTAATACGAATGTATTTGTAATTGTGAATATTTTGAGATTTAAGTTTAAATCAAATGAGGAACAATGAAATTCAATTTTAAGCCGAACAATAAACAGGCTGCGTATTTTACGAAAAGTTTGAAATACGTTTGAAAAATGCATTCAATGCTCGTATAAAAAAGTATGTAATATATTTGAATTAGGTAATATATGTATGTGTATTAAAAAGTATGTAATATATTTAAATGCATTCAATGCTCGTATAAAAAGTATGTAATATATTTAAAACAAATAAAGTGTGTAATATACTTAAATATATTTAAAATAAATAAAGTGTGTAATATATTTAAATATATTTCAAATAAATAAAGTGTGTAATATATTTAAATATATTTCAAATAAATAAAGTGTGTAATATATTTAAATATATTTAAAATAAATAAAGTGTGTAATATATTTAAATATATTTAAAATAAATGAAGTATGTAATATATTTGAATATATTTAAATAAAAAGTATGTAATATATTTGAATATATTTAAATAAAAAGTATGTAATATATTTAAATATATTTAAATAAAAGGTATGTAATATATTTAAATATATTTAAAATAAAGTATGTAATATATTTAAATATATTTAAAATAAAGTATGTAAAGTATGTGTTTAAATATATTACATATTTTTAAATTATATATTATGTAATATATAATTTATTAATATATTATGTAAGTATGTAATATATTTAAATATATTTAAACAAGAAGTATGTAATATATTTAAATATATTTAAACAAGAAGTATGTAATATATTTAAATATATTTAAATAAGAAGTATGTAATATATTTAAATTAGATACTATAATATGTACATAATTATTAAATATATTATCATAATATTCAACGTCACTTCTTATGACATCTAATAAGCAACATAACTTTCTAAATGTCACTTTAATTAGCAACATTCTCAATCGACGAATCACGAGTTTATCAGCAGACAATGAAATTCGATTTTAAATCGAATAATGAACAGTGAAATTCAATTTTAAATAACAATAACCAGACTGCGCTTTTACGAAAAGTTTGAAGAATGAATGAAACGCTTATGGACGTGTGCGGCTTGGTGAACAGGTTTATATAATTGAATTTCAACCATATGGCACTACAGGTTGCCTACTATAAGGAGATCATTTTATTTTTACCTGATTTAGGTCAAATTTTACTAGTGTGGAATAAAAAATCTAAATCATAATACACAATTGTTTTGTGTTACTTCCAATAAATTACAAAAAAAAAAAAAAAAGAAAAGAAAAGAAAGAAGGTGGCTCAAACGGGGGATCAAGATTTTTTGTTAACATTAAAGAACTCAACGATGTTGAAACGAAAGTATCGCGAGGTTATCCTCAGAAACGAGGCTCCTCGGAAACTTCACCTTTTAGATATCATTCACACGATCGATCGAGCACACACGTGCACGCGTGTAAAGGCGGAACGTAAAGCGTTGAAACGTACATACGAGAGAGGCGATCAAAGTGGCGTTAAGCCTCGTAGCATAAGAAGCATCCGAAAGATGCGCGCAAGTTATTTACCAACCGCCTGCTCTGCCGCCGACGATGGAAGTAGCACGGGGCGGAAGTTTCCTCCTTTGCGTTAACGTCCCGGATGAGAGTAATTATCCTGTAGCCTGGATTACCACAAAGGATCTCACCGGTGGGCCTTTGGATACCAGTCGTCGATTGAATAGGCTTTGCCTGCACGACGAAGAAGACGGGCCTGCAGAAAGGTCTCGTTAAAGCTCTTTTCTCAAAAGACACGGTGGCCGGGTTTTCGGCCGAACGCCGGAGTAATCGTTCCTTTTAAATTTCGCCAGAGTTAACCTGACCCAAATGCACGGGTGTACACACAGTTCTCTCTCTCTCTCTCTCTCTCTCTCTCTCTCTCTTGTAATCTTGCTTCTGGCGGCGTGTAAAGATAAAAAGCCTTGCACGTTCAACCTCTCTCTCTCTGACGAAGAATTTCCCTCGGATCCCTTGGAGATCCCTTGGTATTCATATTAATGATCGGTCGGTGCCTGTCTCTAAGGTCGATCGCGTTTACCTCGGCGGGGCTTCGCGTCGATGTCGCCGCGCTGGCGGAATCGTTTCCGAGTGACCGCGCTAATTATGCATAAGTATCAAAGTGTCTGGCACGGAATTGGGTCGGGTTTGTCCGTTCGAGTGCATTTATTAACGGAATGGAGATGAATCTTGCAAACATCGAAGCCCTCGATTAGGTACCCTACCAATTACGTTGGAATTCCGTTATGTTAAATTATGGTAATGGAGGCGGGGGAGGGAGGCGCCCGCTCGCTTGTTCGAGTGCCGCGTGATCGTGGAAAATATAGCGGTGGACGAAGTTTCGGTTAAACGTGTATGTACTTATTTGGAATTATAATCGACGAAGTTTGGGGATCAAACAGTTTGACGAAATTGCGAAATTCGATAGATGGAAGTCGTTAGAAGTCCTTCTTTATTTCAATATGCTTACTCGTACATATAGTTTTATTTATGTTTATTTCAATACATTTTGTTTAATTGTTTGTTGATTAAAATCAACGTGATCAGTGTCTTCTTATGCTACTTAATACTAATTTTTAATGTATCCTTTTATATACATTTATTTTAATATATTTTATATCAGTATCTTTTACACGATGTCATGTTCTGATAAGAGTCATTTTTTTATCGTAACAGAATGAAAATCAATATGAATCTTCTTAATACGATCAACTTCTTAATAAATTTAATTCATAAAAATCATTGAAAATTGTCATCGAAACTAGTTTTTCGCTTTAGATACGAACAGTATCTTAATCTGGCCAAAGAATGATCAATGTATTCTTATGTTGTGTGATGTCATATTCGATGTAACATGATATTAATACTGATATCATTTTAACGCGATCAATCTCTTCATTTAATAAATAATCTTTGATATGAAAAATATCTTAATACGATCAAAGGATCCTAATATGATTATACCAAGTGTTATTTTACTTTTCGCATTTGAAGATTCATCGGAGAGCTGAATAAATCATCGTTTTAACCTTTGATTTGATATTTCCTATAAGTTCAAGTTGGACGAAAATATGCATTGATATCTGATCAATTTTTACTTCGAAATCTAGCGAAAAAATGGGGATGATCTTTCATTTAATTTAGTTGACACTTTCATATTTTTCAAATTCGAGCCAATTCTTTTTTTTTTTTCAATTTGAAGTTCAAACGTTCCACGAGCAATTCTACTTTTTGAATAATTGTCACAAAGTTGAGGTGAAATTTTGATTTCGGTTGCATCTTATCCAAAACAATTTTTATAATTATTCACGTCTGATCCTTATTTGTGCATTTTTTTTTTTTTTTTTTTTAATCACCAGTATTGACACTCTTCTCTGAAATTGAAATATTTTCCCCAGGAATGAATTCTTGAACATTTACCCTCGGAAGGAAACTGGAACGACGAAGACTTTTACTTGACAGCGTATTCAATTATTTACGTTAATATTACGCGAACAATAATGGCGTTGGTCATTTCCTCTTTGCAGGACTGTACTTCATATTTACGAGGTCTCGCGTTTTCTCGTTATTCCCCCTCAGCTGGGTTTCTTCGTCGCGCGAATTGTATACTTTTTCAGTTGTAGGTTTTTGTTGCGAAACCAACAACAACAACCAGCTCGTTCGTGACAACTTAATTTCGCTAATTAACCGGTCACTTTGCTCGCAAACGAAAACAATTGTGCACAAAAGCAGGGAAATGTGATTAGCGACGCTGTTAACTAAATTTAGAATTAATAACCGGAATGAGTTAATGGAAATTAGTGTTTATAGTGATATAATAATTCAACGTTCATCGCCCGCGTCACCCATATCTGGTGTCAAACAAGTTTTCTTTGGATGACGATCTTATTTTTAGTAGATGAATAAAGGAAATACTTAGTAAATAATAGAAGAAATGTTTAGTAGATGAATAAAGGAAATATTTAGTAGATAAATAAAAGAAATATTTAGTAGATAAATAAAAGAAATATTTAGCAGATAATAAAAGAAATATTTAGTAAATAATAGAAGAAATATTTAGTAGATAAATAAAGGAAATATTTAGCAGATAATAAAAGAAATATTTAGTAAATAATAGAAGAAATATTTAGTAGATAATAAAAGAAATACTTAGTAGATAAATAAAGGAAATATTTAGTAGATAAATAAAAGAAATATTTAGTAAATAAATAAAGGAAATATTTAGTAGGTAATAAAAGAAATATTTAATAAATAATAGAAGAAATTTAATACACAAATAAAAGAAATATTTAGCAGATAATAGAAAAAATATTTAGTATATTTATATACTTAGTATATTTATATAATAATAGAAGAAATATTTATTAAATAATATTTAGTAAAAAACTTGAGTTTTTAATAGTAGTTTTCAGCTTTAAATTAAGCAGATTAAATTCGATGTTAAATAACGATATAATAACAATATATTTAATTTTTTAATTATTTTGAAGTAGTCACAATCAGATTATTTACATAAAAATATATAATACTATAACAGTCATTTGTGATACTTAACAGAAACAATAAAAAACAGAAGCGTAAAAAAAAAGAATAAAGAACAAAAATGTATAAAAAAAAAAAAACAGAAATAATAGAGTGTCTAAGGATTCACGGCTCCGTGAAAAACCTACTCGATTTGCGATGATCAGCGTGTTAATTCCTGAAAGAATTGCAAACAAGCTACAGAGTATCGGTCAATAACAGTTGCTTGAAATTAGGTTAGGAACGATCACGCAGTTTTTGCGAAACCTGACGTGATCGTTTCTGACTCTAGAATCAGTAGTGAAAGAATCCCTGGTATACAAAGAATTCCCAATGAATATACGCGCGTGCATGCGCGTATTTTATTGCGTAAAAGCGTGCAATCCGTTTTGGGAAGGAATAATTGTTATTCGAATGCGAACGCATGCAGAGGAGGGTTCGGGCGAAATTGTAAATTTAATTTATTTCATGCGATTTATTTTGTCCGTGAGAATTGATAACGCGTGAAATATTCACGAATAATTTGAAACAGAGAAATCAATAATAGATATTTCGGAATGGATTCAATTTCATAGTGCGAGCGTTTTTTTTTTTAGCGTCATCGCGGGGACAACGAAGAGAAATTGAATTACTCAGTCATGTTGGAAAATTTAATTAATTAGGCGAGTTAATTAATTAGTCGTCAGTAATTATCAACTGTTGGCTATTACATCGAATTTAATTATAATTTCATTTAAATTATAATTATTATATTTATTTAAATTATAATTGTTATATTTATTTAAATTATAATTGTTATATTTATTTAACAATAATATTTAAATTATAATTATTATATTTATTTAACAATAATATTTAAATTATAATTTTATTTAAGTCGAAGATGTACTTTAAAATTATAACAAAGCATCGACGCTTTAGAATTAAATAAAACATATTTCTGATTTATACTGTCACGAGGCATAGGGCGATCCATATGTACAGCTGCAAGTCTAATTAATTTATTTTCAACTCCTTCGAAATATCTGAAATAAACAAGCAATAGTGAAAAAACAAACTTTATCTCATTGCGTTGGACGTTAATATTATTTTATTGTTCATGGACTTACAGAGGACTTTTCGTTATAAGAAAATGCTAATTTCACTATGAAAAGAATTTCAGTAATTAATCGTTAATAAGATATTTAATTAACAACTAAAATTGAAAGAAACTCGATCGTTGATAACAATGAACTTGATTAAAGTAAGAATAGCAATTAAGAGGTATTTAACTAGCGACTAAAGTCGCTATTTATGATTAACGATTAAAATTGGAATATAATCATTAATTAAAGATTATTAGAAGAATGTAGCTATTTGGCCAATTCTAATTCAAAAGCATTCGCACATTCGATGAAAAATTGTCTATACTTTCAAGTAATATAATAATATAGAATTCATGAAATTTATAATTTTATAATCCGTGAGTATATAATTGTTAAAACTTAAAAAAAAAATCTATGTTTCTTAAAATCTGTAATTCTAGAATCCATGAGAATTGTTATAACTTTGTAACTTCACAAACTTCACAAACTGTTGAAACTTCAGAGAGTCATATAACAGTTCAGTTGGTCTCATCGTAAAGCACGAAGCTTTCACTTCAGCAGCACCGCGTCAATTTTCTTCAAAGATGTTTTTGCAGGCAAGATCGTGTGGCAAGTGGCAAAAGCAAGGGTATCTCCGCTCTCTGGAAATTGTAAGAATTCGAACATGCCTCTGGAAACATTAAGAAACTTTCTTCTAAGTGACTATGTCTGCCGTGATCTCGAACGCTGATGTCTCCTTTTTACAACCTCTTGAAACTTGTTAAAACTTGTGATTTCTTCTCGCCATTTTATTGAACATTAAACGTTAACGTTAAGTGACAAAATTGCCAGGAATTTCGTGAATTCTTGTCGCTTGGGCTTTGACGTTCAAGTTTCGATAAAATCGTACAACAAGTTTTAAGGAGTTGACACAAGGGTCTAGTCAAATTTTTTAACGACTTCAAATTTTTACAATTTTCCACAATAGAAACGTTTTTGCTTCTCCAGCTGCTGCATAATGTAAAAAATATTTCTAGGAATAAAGAGCTCGAGGCTGTAAAAGAATTAAAACAAAGCCAATTGGATTGCTGTACGATTTTGTTTGACGAAGTTTGACGAAAACAGTTTAGAATAAAATATCGATAATTTTTCATCGATTGTGTTGCTGCTACTTTCGTCCAAAAACACAAGAGTTCTGCCACAACGATACGATAGAGACAAGTTTCTCATTTACGAAGGGCTGAAATGGCAAATTCGACACCGTTGCGCTCTCATTTCAATTAGAATTTGCTCCAGAGTTGCTCCGTTTCGTTCCTCGATTTTAAAGTGGCCGTTCGAAAGCGAGCACCCTCGACAGGTTGCAGATGGAAACTGTAAATGTTTGTCGCGAGGAAATTACACTCGACAACACTTCGTTATGTGCTTAACATCTTGGACGACTCGGCGAGAGATGGGTCACCGAGTTTGCTTTAAAAGCGTCTCTTGTTTACCTCCTCTCCGTGGTGCAAAAATATAATATTTTCCGGGGAGAAACAAACTTTTACACGCGGACCTCTTTGGAGATAAAAGAAGAAAAAAGAAAAAAATTATTCTTTTAACAAGCACGCTTGTTTCACGCGTTTCCTCGCGAATAATTTCACATGTTCGTTTACGTTTGCGAGCGAGCGTAATTAAAAAGTCAATTTCGTAATTAAGTACGCTTGCGTTTTCTAACTGTCTCTTTTATATATCGTAATTATTGTTAAAAATACGTGGTAATAATTGATTGTTGCATTAAAATTTATTAGCGAATGGTTCTGTTAATTAAATTACTGCACGTAATTAAACGTGATACTTCGGGATCGTCAGTCGGTAAATAATCACGCAATTTACACGCCAGTATTTTGACACCGAACGTGCGATTTTAACGTTCGTGATTATTTATTTTGTAACAATGGTATATTTAATGTATCTATATGACAATAATTCGTAAAATTACTTGAGATTCAATTGTGTTAACCGGAAAGTGTGAATCGTTATCTTTCACATTTTTTATTGTTTTTAATTATATCTATCGTTATTTTAAAGACTAAAGTCTCCTCTTTATAACGACTTTTTAAAACTTTTGCCGTATCCAATTTTTATTTATCATTTTATTGAACGTCATCTAATCTTAATGTTTCAAGTTCAATAAAATGGTAAAAAAAAAAAATTAAATTTTTGTTTTGAAGAGAAAATTTCAGTCTGCGATGAAAAAAATTTCTCAACGTTTTTATACGCGTTTGAATTTTTAGATTTGCTAGTGGGCCGGATCGAGAATTTTCGCGACACTTTTGAACAACTCCTGACTCATAACAGATATCCCAATGAAATTTGACATTTAAATATTTATAAAAAGAAACGTTCCCTTTCAATGATATACAGTGTGACATATTTCGCGTTTGTTCAATCGCTGTTTCATTAATTTCACAAACGAATTTGGAAAATTGTTTGTCTCGCTATAGATAACTATAATTTAACCAATCACGTGTAGATGAAACCTTGAATTTTCAAACTATCGGGCAAAAGCGTGGTATCGAAAGTACACAAATTACAATTTACTATTTAAATGTGATGAAACGAGTGTGTGGCTGCGACATTCTGAAACGCAGTGGTGGGGGTAAAGCGCTAGCGATCAAGAAAGTGGGGGGTAAAGGCCGTCCAGTTAGCTACCTCTTTCGGAGCCTAAATTTCGTTTCGTCACGTCGGACAACGTTGCAACATTGAAACGAACGCGAAGCAAATTTAATAAATTCCTCGCAGCTCGCACGAACGTTCCAACAATTTCCGCGTTCATCCGTCCGCGGAAGTGAAGTCTGTCTCGTCCTGGCGTCATGAATCACCCGGGAATACAGAAAACAGTTTCCCACTTACAAATCGACCGTACGACCCTCGAACAATCATCGCAGCTCGCGCGAGGCTCGCGAAGAGCTGGCTGAAGCAGCGGGCGAGGCGATATTAATCGAAACGCATTAGGGGATACACGGCAGCGTGGGGCAGGGACGTGATCCATTGTTATTTGACGTTGCATCTCGATACCCGTTCGTTGTAGACGTCGAACGAATCCATCAAGATTCGCGTCTAATGCTCGGCCATCGACGAAGATCTATCGCGGAGGCAAATGTTCTCGAGGAAGAGTACGTATGGATAACGCGGGAACTGATTGGGGAGGATAGTGACGAGGATGAAGACAGATTGACGCGTGGAAAGGAGGAAGGAAAGAATGAGAGGAAAAGAGAGAATGGGGGAGGATGAAGCATGGATAGAGAGGAGGAGAAGAGCGAAAAGAGAAAAGGTGAAGAAATAAAGAGGGTAGGAAGATAGATAGGGAAGAAGATAGATGAGAGAGGAAATGCAATAGAAAGGGGAGTGAAAGTGACAAAGAGGAAAGAAGCACCATGAAAACAAATACAAGAAACGAAAGATGCAGGGAAAGAAAAGAGATGGAAGAGAGGAGAAAGGAAAGAAAGGGAGGAACGAAAGGTGAAAAGTGGATATAGAAAAGAAAGGTGATTAAAAGGAAACGGAGAAAGAAACTTCTCAAGGGAGAGTGAAAAGAAACAAATCTAAAAAAACGAAAGATTTACAAAGAGAAAAGAGAGAAAGAGAAAAAAAACAAAGAAAGAAACTAGACAAACAATATAGAATAGAAACAGAGAGCGATAATATAAATGGTTAAAAGCTGTTAGGGGCCGCGCTCTTTGTGGGGGGGAGGAAAGCTTTTCAAATCGAACGCGCGTCGACATTAAAGCTTCGTTATCAATTATATCCTGTCTGCGGGGCGTCGTTCATTTGTTAATCAATTTAGCTTCGATTAACGAAATCACAATGGGGGCGTTTGAAGACAACGGTTCATCCGACGCGGGATCCTGAAATTACGATTTCGCGCCGGTGTTATTTTCATGCAAATGCCAGAGGAAGTGCTCGGTTCGTTGGTTTTTGCACGCTTTTCATTCGCGTATTACGTGTATAGTCGCTTTCTCTCTCTCTCTCTCTCTCTCTCTCCTTTTTTTTCACTTTTATTTCGTTTCGTTGGTGGATATATTGTTAGAAAGGGAACCGGCGCGACGCACGGAATAGAACTTTTGTCTCCATTGTCGGGCCACGAAATTCATCGTTCTGGAAAATTTGGCGATTTCATTGAGAGAAGCCTTCCGGCGAATAATCCAAACGCCGTTGTAATCGAATATCCTTCCTAATATCTTTTTAATGTATTCTTTACTGGAGGAAATTGTTTCGCAAATTTTTGCCGGTAGTATAATTTAATTAAATTTAAATGCGATTTAATTAAAATCTCTCGCTACGCCTGAAATATGTCTTTCGTAAAATTTTTTGGAGTGAAGTTTTGTTCTTTTTTTTTTTTTTTAATAAATTTTTGGAATATCCCCGTAGATATTGTAAAATATTAATATTGCGAAATAAATTATGAAAATGCGATATAATAGATTGGAAAAGCGATGATTCCATTTTTCTTTTTTTTTTTTTTTTAAAGAAACAAATTTTAAAAACAGACATATGCACGTATGAGCAATATAACGAATGATATTGTGAGAATGTTAATGAATTAGAAAGGAGTGATGAAAATTCCATCTTCTCTGGGGATAATGAATTCTTGAAATATACGTATGAATAATAATATAATGCATGCATAATATAATCAAAAGTGTATTGATAACACTGCGACATATATTACGAAATAAATGAGAAAACTGACGATTCCATTAATTACAGTGACGTTTATGAAACGGCGATAATTCAATGGGTATTAATCGAACGTGAAATAATTCCGATGACCAAGAACCATGTCAATCCCGCAGCGAGTCATCCAATAAATATTCCCTTTCTGGGCAACTAATTCCAACTATTGTTCTTCGAATTCATCGATCTCCCCGTGGTACAGTTAAAACTCTTGTCAAAGTTTTTCGGCTTCGAAACGGAACCGATTAACTTCGATTGACTGCTATCGTGAGAGTTTCTACCAGTTTTATATATCTTTTTCTTTTTTCTTTCTTTTTTTTTTTCATTTCCCCATTCTTGCCTCGCGATGAACTTGCATTAAAAGTAGCAGAGTAGATTGTTAAAAAGTAAGAGAGTTCGCACGACCAAATTCACGAAATTATTGTTGTAATATTGAATATTGTAGATTGTAATATTTTACATTTGTTAAAGTAGTTGTTAAAGGACTTTATAATTTTTCAATAATTCGTTAGATTCACTTGTGAATGATTTATTTATTGATTTATTAACTTCAGTTTAATCGACGAACTAAGCTTTGAGAGAAGAATTTGTAAATGAGGAAATTGACGATTTACAATTAATTGTTCGTTTAATTCGCACGATCAGAATCGAATTTTCAATATTAGAATCGTGAAAAGAAATTGTAAAAATTCGCTCAGAATATCTTTCAGATATTCCCAGATTCTATAATTTTATTCTATAAATCTTATAAAAACTTCACTTTACAGTGATCTTCTACTCGATAAATTCTTCGCATTGATAAATTCGCGAACTAACAACGCAGAAATAATCGAATTATATCCTCACGTGCCACGTTAATTTAAAGTAAACAGAAATACAGACCAAGGTAGAGAAGAAATATTGAATGAGAAAGCATTAGCAGGAAGAAGCAAAAGAGAAAAAGAATTATGTGGAAAGCGAAAAGCCTGTCCCTTATGAATAATTCAATATCATTAAGAGTTCACATACGAGGGTGAAGGATAAATAGAAAAGTTGTTCGACGTTGAATTTTTCCAAGCCTGGCAGCGTCTGGACTGGTTTGCCTTCTTCTTCTTCTTCTTCTTCTTCTTCTTCTTTTCCTTCTTCTTCTTCTTTCTTGTTCAAGTAATATTACCCTCTTCCTACCAGCGTTGATTCCAGCACTATGGTGTCGGCCCATGTTTTCAACTATAGAAGGCTCTCTATAGTTCTGTAACTTTTTCATAACGTTAGATAAACGGTGAGGTGTGTTCCAGTGCAATGTTTGATTGAATTCTATCATAGAAAATGACAGAAATTGACCGATTTGCGCGAAGAAAAGATATTAAAAAGTATATCGATGAATATATTTTGGGATAAATTGGGAGGAGACCTAGTTTGTGTTCTGTGAAATACAATAGTGATATATTATGTTATTAATATGTAAGAAATTAATATATATTATATATATAATAATATATATTATATAATATATATAATAATATATATATTATATTAATTTTTAACATATTATTTTTATAGTGGTATAATGGTACTATATTATATCATTCAAGAAATTTTGTTGTAATATTGCTCATACTGGTACAAAAATTTTATATTATTGAAGTTTATGAAATTTTATAGTAAACTAAATAAAGCATAACAGAATTACGTTTTCATAATATTATTATACACATGCGTGTGCATGGATATTATGATGTTCAATTATATCATGTGAATATCATGCCGGTGTTATAATATTTAATTAACGAATGAATGTCAACATTTGTTTGTTAAAAAACAAAGACCTTTTAAACGTAGATATTCATCAGCCTGAGTTTTTTCTTCTAATTTAAAGAGAAAAATTATCATGAGTCTGATTGATGAAAAAACTGTATAGTTACGAAAGTCAAGAGGAAATATTAGTGCCAATCAGACTGCTGAGAAAGAATTTTTACAAATAATTCCGTTCTACATTCACCTTATAAAACCATTCCGCTTTCATTCTAAAGGCTTTTCCGTGCCTTCATAAATCTACTCGGATAAATTAGGTCGTTTCAAATCTCGCTTGTTACGATCAGATTCAGATGAAAGAACAAATTCAAATTCGGATAATAATTTGGCAAATTGACAAGCGACGAGTTGTAAATTATTCATAATTTGTAATTGTTCGAATTATTTACATAATTCATTTCTAAAATCATTCGTGCTTTCAGCCTGCAATTTACGATGAATATTTCTGTGATATTAAATTCACGTCATATCACATCAATAACAATATATATATTATCTAACATTAAAAACATTGTTATCCTCCAATCGAGAAAATTTACCTAATAGCGAGATGTCTGAAAAAATTGTGCGAGTGTTTTAATTCGCATCATTAATCCAGTAACTACGTAATATATACACATAATTTCTCTCTACTTCATCTGACATCGAATACGATACACAGAGAGTAAATCACAACATTTAAAATTCATTAATATCATAAATACTTTCGTCCATTCTAAATTTAAAAAAAATTAATTTCGAACTCTACAAAAAAAAAAAAAAAAAAAAAAACGAATAACGCGGGATTTCAAGGTTTTTTGAATTTGTTCTCATAGTCACTGCAGTAAAAGTGAAGGAAGCTCGAAACTCGATAGAAATATCAGTAAGTCCAATTAACAGAAGACAACTTTTTTGACAGAAGACACGGTGTTTGAAACTATTAAAGCGGGAAATCTGTTTAGAAATGTTAGAAATATCAGAGAATCAAGCGATTTGCATTTTTGGAACTTGATTAACGACAACGCGGGCGTGCTCATCCAAGTGCTCAGTAACTACCTTGTGGAAGGCTTCCTCGACTCTGGAACAGTAGTCGTCAACATTTTGCCACAGATAAATGTCTCCGGTCCTGTTCGTCTCTCATGGCCTAACCGCGATGGTTCTAGCTTCTGTGGCAATCAGCGGGTTCGAGGCGCCATCCTTCCACGTTTGTTCTACACCATAGTAATTGATTTTCCTCCTGAAAGGCATCTTTTTATTCCCCGCTCGTTGCCCCGTAATTTTTCAAACAAAATTCAATTAACACCGCTATCAATTTCTCTGCGAAAACGGCACGGCCAAGTTATTCGATTTACTCAACTTACCGATACTGAATTTCGCTCCTGAGTTTCTTCCAAATTGCATTTAAAAATGCATGTCTTTCTCAGGTTGTTTCTCATTTTATAATAACGGATTGAATTACGATGGAAGTTCAATTGAAACGAGTTAACATCGACGAGATTCGGTGATTACGATTTTCAATTTGTTTAAAAGATTCTGATTTGTTTATTTTCTTATCGGTAGTTAACTTCTGCGCGATTCGTATGTAAAATTTTTAATGATTAATGATTTATATGTGGAATTTTTATTTTCGACGTGTCACATTTGAGACTAGAGACTTTTGAACTTTCGGTTAATTTAATTCAATTGAGACAAGTTAACATCGGAGCGACGTGACTTATTAATACGATAGATTTTCAAATTATTTAAAAAAGCCTGATTGTTTATTTTCTTGACAAAATTACATTATATCTGCATTATAATCATTCACATGTAGAATTTTAATTTTGAGGTTATTTTCGACGTGTCATATTTGAGACTAGAGACTTTTGAATTTTCAATTAATTTAATTGAGACAAATTAATATTGGAACGACGTGACTTACGATAGAGTTTCAAATTATTTAAAAAAGGCTGATTGTTTATTTTCTTGACAAAATTACATTATATT
The DNA here is from genome assembly GCF_011392965.1 of Frieseomelitta varia. NCBI lineage: Eukaryota > Metazoa > Arthropoda > Insecta > Hymenoptera > Apidae > Frieseomelitta > Frieseomelitta varia. The sequence continues at coordinate 595,435 of NW_025110115.1, read as the reverse complement.
TGCATTATAATGATTTACATGTAGAATTTTAATTTTGAGGTTATTTTCGACGTGTCATATTTGAGACTAGGGACTTTTGAACTTTCAATTAATTTAATTGAGACAAATTAATATTGGAATGACGTGACTTACGATAGAGTTTCAAATTATTTAAAAAAGGCTGATTGTTTATTTTCTTGACAAAATTACATTATATCTGCATTATAATGATTCGCATGTAGAATTTTAATTTTGAGGTTATTTTCGATGTGTCATATTTGAGACTAGGGATTTTTAAATTTTCAGTCAATTTACGCACAAATAATAAACAACATTGTTCTCCAATTATTTTCTGACAATTTTTATTCATATATCTTCAGTACGTATTTTCTCAGCAAACGTAACAGTATTAATATTAATTCCATTTTAACTGGCACGAACGAAATTCGTAGCTTTCTCGAAGTATTCTCGTAGGGAATGTATAAGGAGTGTCTAAGGCTCTAATACGACGGCAGAGGATGGATTATTTCATATAATTAAATATTTCATACATTGCTAACGGAATATTCTCTAGGATATTGCCAACAGCGTGACACGTAATTTTGCATAGTTTCGATTTAATGTCGTTCCTGTTTCATTGTACAGGAAATATCATAACTTCCATCCATCGTTTTAATATCTTATTACTGTTTTAATGCCTTGGAAAGTCCTCGATCGACTTCATCGTTGCGATACGTTAATGGAAAAAGGTGTATTATACTTTGATCCGTACCAGAGTTGGGCAGAACGTAATCTGATTAACGATTAATGATTCTAATTAATGTGGAATCAGGGTATTAAACGTGATGCCCGATTATTAGACGAATGAGGGATATAATCAGAATCATTTGTCGTAAAATGATTTTGATTATGATTGTATCGGTAGTTTATTCTCATTGACAATATATTGTATATATTTTGTAAAAATATTTTTATTATAAATATAATATAATAATATATAATATAATACAATATAATATAATATAATATAATATATATTATATTGTAAATATTTATATTATTTGCATTGTTGAAAAAATCAATTGAAAGTCTCATTTACGTGGTTCTTGAATTATTATTCACATAATTTTTTATTAACATATACATTGACGCGATATAAATTTCCCATCAATCGAAAGTCTCATCTATATAACTTCTTGAGTCGTTATTAGCACAATCTTCTGTAAGATTCAATGACGATAGATTTTAGTGATAAAATTGTTGAATAATTAAAATTTTGAGATTCTCCATTATGGCACGTACTTTTTCCAACACCAAAATCACACGTAACAGAGAATTATGAACTTTAACAAATTATTCTAAACTCAACAATATAGATATTATTACTCGGCGAAGATTCACGTAAACATTTTCTTCGGTTTTAGTCTACTACTGGGTTTATTGCTCAAACTGCAAGCCGTTTCCAATAATAACATTTAGTTATGTTGAATAGCACAACCCTGCGTGATCAATACGTTCGAACGTAAAGAAATATTTTATCGCAGATCGTAATACAAATTAAAATAATATTTTATTACATATCGTAATAAAATATAAATTAATTGCTTAATGATTTAAAAATGACTGATTCGTGATAATAAATTACAAAAATTAATTTTTCTTAGTTTGTTTTAACAATGATCAATTGATTAGATTGCAAAATAACACTGCCCAACTCTGATCTATACATGTATGATAAAAAAAGTTTTATTTATTAACAACATATAATAATAATATATAATAAGAATACCATATAATAAATATATAATATATAATATTATTACATATAAATATATATTGAGTTTGATCATTAAAATACTCCAATTTCATCAAAATAATTTTCTTTGGAAAGTAATTCTCGCTCGTGTCATCTACTAATTAGCTAACAGTATATTTCAAATTCTAGACAATCAAAAAAATTTATTATACAATTTATAATACAGTATATATATTACATAGTTATGTGTATGTATGTATATGTATATATAAACGTGTCCGGCGCTTCAGCAATTAGCTGGTTCTGAATTTTTGCTAAAAAGTGTCTCGTTTCATCGTTGGAGAGAGCTGAACAATTTTCAGTCCATCCTCCACACTCGCACTCGTAAAAATCCTCGCGGAGGTCCACTATTTTGTTCGCGTTACCCTTTGCAACGTTGACTCCATGAGAGAAACATGTTAAAAGCGCATTTGCATATAAAGCTTTTTTTGGGCATGATAGCTCTGAAGCTGTTAATCTTCTTTTTCTAAACTTGGGATCGTTAGCGTTAATTGGTATTGCCCTAAGCAAATAATAAAACGCTCGTATGCACGAAAATGTACGTGCAATTTATGTGTAAACAGAGGCTTTCGATTTTTAACAAGAACCCAGAGATAGTGATTAAAATTATAATTGATCGTGAAATTATTATCAGTGTTTTATATTTTAATATCGATCGATTTCAATGGGTCATGGATTAATTTCGAAAATAAGACAAAAATAAAAGAATTGCGCCGACGTTCCAATAATCGTTTCGTTCGATGCACGGTGATTTACGTATGTATACGCTAACTAAACTAAAACTCTGTTCTCTTTTCAAATGAAGCAAGAAAAATATAACGACGTCGATATAATGTCTGGACAGCACTGAGTGAGAGCTCTTGTTATTTTATAATGCATATGCTCATGCAAGCGCAAGGGCCGTGAACTTCTAATTAAGTGAACGAAGATAGAGATGTATTTTTACACTCTGCACAGTGCTGGAAATTTTTTTTAGATCGGGGATTCCGGGGAAGGTGGGGAAACGCCGGTGTTTTGAAACGATTTTGTAGAAACCAACGGAGCTATAAATAAACGTTGCAAAATGTTGTTTTTAAAGTGAGAGTTCGATACAACGTTGCAAATTGATGATGCGAGAAAGTGCGACGGAACGACGCAAGGACACAAAGCTTTCACGTCCGGTATCGAATTGAAGGGCTTTCTGAAACCTCAAAGAGAGAAGAGAGTTTGTTTAACGATGTAAATTTGAAATGCAATTTATATCTTTAATATCTTTTAATAATTTGTATCTTTCGAATTTTACAAATTTTACAAATTTGCGAATATATATATAATTGTTAACAGAGAAGCATACCGAGAATAGTCTACGTATGTATTTTTTAATCAAATAATTATTCTCATTTATCCTAACCCAAAAGAAAAAGAAGAAAAAATGCAGAAAACGAAGTGTTTAAAAAACTGAAACTCTCAACATCATTTATTAGCTATTTTGTGAAAATTTTTTTTAGATTTTTGTCAGAATTATAACGAATTATAGTGTATAATTGTTTCAAAGCAAACGGAACTGAATCATTATGAAACCAGCAAATCTTAATTAATTAATAATTGTTGAAACCATAGCAAATAAAATTGTTTCGCTTTTATCCGCAAAAGCTGACGCCGCCAAACCAATAAAATCTCTCACTTGAGTTAATCTATCACCAATAATTCGATAATCGGAAATTAGGCACACCATTTGTCCATTTTCTCTAGCATCTTCTTCCGTTTAAATTCGCGCCCACGCTCGAACCCACACATTCTCCTTGCGCCGCTGAAAACATAATAATAATAGCTCGAATTAATTTTACAGAGGAGGAGAGGGGGAAAGTTTCAAAAACTCGTTTTCATGTGCACGAGGCGAGAAGATTTAACTTGTGCACGCGTAATATGAATTAACATCCCCGTGCATTTTCTCCTCCCTCCCGTCGTTCTCTGTTTTACGGTTTCTTTCATTTAATTGAGGCAGGCTAGGTAAACATTTCCGGGAAACATGTTCCGCCGCGTCCACCCTGGAACTTTCGGGTCGCCGTGCACGCTCCTCTTCTTTCATTTACTAAATTTCATGCATTTCCGGTTCGCCGGCTACCGAAATTTAGGTAGACCGCCGCGATAAACGTTTGCACAAAATTCCTCCGTTCCACCCTGCTATATTTTCGGCGGAATTGCCTATGTTTGCCGATGTTTTTCGACTGCGATCGCGTGAATATTCATGACGCGAATTACACCGGCGCACGGAAGTCTTGGTTCTTGGGACGTGTGTTGCTGTGTGCTTGCTTCAAAATTGAGCAACACTTAACGCATAATTAATAATCTGTAAAGTCTCAATATTATATTTTATTATTACATATTTATTATTACATAGTTCAAAGATCTCAATAACTATTTGTTATTTCATTATCCGCGACGAGTGCTGGATAAGAAGTGTTTCAAACGCACGTTTGAACTTCATTTTCTTTGACGTTGCCACGTGTTGCTTTCATTTTGGAGTTTTCATTGAAAATAACATGTTGCTATTTAACAATTTGATCGAATAAATCCTCATCTCGCGTGTGGAAACAATTTTTACGCATGAAGAAATAAACACACCGTGACAAATAAGGGTCCAGTAGTGCGTAATGAAAAGAGGATATTAAAGAATTAAAAAACGCGGCTTAACATAAACCGGGCATAAAAACCGAACTTTGTGTGCAATTCCCATGAGAAGTCCTCCACTCCTCGTGTTTTCTCGGCTCCTGCATGCGCTAACGTTGAATAGAGTTTTTAAGAAATAATAAATGTAATTTCACGGATGTAACCTCGCAACAAAATTATTTCAGTATGTAACGTGTGACAAGTATTAATGATAATAATGCAACGACTGCATTGTCGTGTTTGTCTTCGTGGCCAGCTTCAATTTCATACCGTGATAAATTAACATTGTACAAAATGATCTCACGCAATTAGGTAATAATTGGCAAAACGAATTGTGCCAGGGGATAAAATCAAACGATTTCGAATAGAAATGTTTGAAATAACTAATGTAAATAACATTTTGTAAAGTAATGTTTTAATTTTGTATAAGGTAATGTTTATTTTTTATACATCGTTCTGCGTGTTTTTTTAATTTTCTGCGAAATTAATTCTATCGACATTTTTCATTTTTTTTTTTTTTTTTTTTTGAAACGCGATCCTCTTTATGTTTGAAAAAGGAAAGTAATTTTTACGAAAATCAGCTATTTCAGATACTCAATATTTAACTATCGTTGTTTATTTAGTATTCTTAAAATCCAGTGATTCTGCACTGAATGCTTTACCACCCCTTTGCAAATTTAAAAATAAACACGTGATTTAAAAGATATTTTAACTTCGTTCATTTATCAAATTTAGCATAGTAGAATAGAAATTTTTATCAAATTTAGTACACTAGAATAGAGTAGAATAGAGTAGAATATTTTACTACTCCTTTGCATGTTTAAAAATAAACACGCGATTTAAAAGATATTTTTACTTCGTTCATTTATCAAATTCAGCATAGTAGAATAGAAATTTTTATCAAATTTAGTACATTAGAACAGAATAGAATAGAATATTTTACTACTCCTTTGCATGTTTAAAAATAAACACGTTTTTCAAAAGATATTTTAACTTCGTTCTTTCATCAAATTTAACAGAATAGAATAGAATAGAATTCTGACTCGATATTTAATTCGATTTTAATTTACTCTCAAATAAGCTGTATGATTTCACAGAAATTTGTTTCACCCTTTCTACAAATATACATTCAGCCTAATGATACTTTGATTTCGTTTTCCTGTTAAATTTATTGGGCACTTTAAATTCAATTAACGGTAAATTGCTAGTGAAATTTCTAAACTTGACTTGATGTTAAGGGAATTTCTAACTGTAGGCGAGAGACTGCTCGACGTTCGAACTTGAAGATTGATTTGAAGTGCAATCATTGAGTGGAAAAGCTTAATATGCGATTGGTCAGCGTAAGAATTGATGCGTGACTAACTAACTAATTGCCAGAGTATTTGAAAATGGATGAACTAGTGAGTTGGAATACGAGACTATTGGTATGATTCGTTAAATATCATAGGATTACAAACCAAGCGATTTCTAATTTCGCTTAATTAATTCTCAGGGGAAATACTAATAACTGTATAATATCGACTAAAAGATATATTCCTTTTATATTTTTCTAGGAAGTAGTTTTAAAAGTTCTAGTTTGGATTGATTTTTGAGTTTGATTTTTTTTCTACAAAAGAAACCTTTGTATTTTTGGTGTGTGATGTCATTTCGAGATTCAGTTCATTCATTTATTAATCGATTGCCAATATTTTTTAGATTAAATATTAACAGCAAAATAATATTGACTAAAAACTATATCCTTTTTGTATTTTCTGGGAAACAGTTCTAAAAATTGTAAAAAGTGTATTGAATTTTTCTTGAATCGATTCTTTTCTATAAAAAAAAAAAATTCCTGTTTGATTTTCCGTGTTTGAGAGATGAATTTAGTTCATTTACGAATTAATTAATCACCAACATATTCTGGATAGAAGAAACTATTTGTATATTGATCAAAAGATGAATACATTTCGTATCTTTCTAGAAATGATCGATTGAAAAGTATATGAAATCCTTTGGTGATCATTTTCGAATTTGGTCTTTTTCGTATAATGCTTGTATTTTTAACAGATAGTTCAGTTACCACGAAATTTAATTTCTTCATATAATTCGTTAGAGAGATGAATGAAAGTAGAACAGAACAGATTAAAAATTATAAGTAAATTGCAATTATATTTCATTATTCATCGAACAAGAACGCTTCTTCTAAACTTAGTTCTTTATTTCAGGCGGAAATTTCAATTATTTTTTAATATATTTTCAATTATTTGAACTGAATAAACGGCGACTAACAATAGCAAACTCTTTTAAATGAGAATCACATTGATGAAAGCAATATTGATATTGCACCGGAATTAATTTCTGAATCTATTTTCTGATTAACAGTCAGCAAGGAAATATGATCTATAATTTTTGCAAATATCATTTCAAGCAATATTGAAATACCTATATTTAGTATCATATATTTAATTCAAAGCAAAATCGAAATATTAATACTAATTCTTAATTTAATTTAATTGAAAATAAGAACATATAACGAGAACTAGTAAGAAAATAACAATAAGATCAATTGAAACGTAAACGTTCTATTTAAAATTATTCTTATAATAATTTTATTGAAACGTAATCCAATATTTAAGAGTTCTAGAGATTATTTAATTTCACGACATTCAAATGTCAAAGTATCAAAAATAAAATTATACTTCAAAATTATGCAAAATTCAAATGACACCAATGAAGAATTAAACGTATCGCCAGACGAATAACTATCTTTGCAAATATTTCTTTTATCCTGATCTTTCAATAAGCGAAACAGCTAGGAGGAGAAGAAATCACGGCACATTTGCTGAAAAATCATTTGAAAACGTACTTTAAAAACCTCCGTGTCGTGCGCTATCGCTCGAAACAAACGAGCATGCGTTCCGTGTCTTGGCGATATCGTAAGGAGTAAACAAGCATAAGCCGGACATATTGCGCAAAACTGTGGGCAAAGGAGGAGAACAATGCGTTTGCTTTCATCCGTAAACGCAAACGAGTGTTATGCACATGGACGAAAGGAGGGCCCATCCGCGGTTTGAACAGCCGGTTAGAAGAGCTTTCGCAATACGTGCAAAAAGCTCGTATGGCCTCTTGCGTATACAGCGCTACCAAAGACAGCACTTACTTAGGGGAATTCTCATATCGAGATTAAGTAACAAAGGTATTCAGGCAAACAGGGGAAATGATAAAAAAAGAAAATTCTCGTTGCAAATATTAGGGGTATCCGTAACTAATGTCATAATGTAATTTTGATACTGTACAAAATTTTATTTTTTTACATTTTATTTGAAAATTTTATTTTTTCATAGTTTATTTGAAAATTTTATTTTTTTATACTTTATTTGAAAGTTAATCTATAATATTAAAATTTATATCTATTTTAATCTATAATATAATTTAAATTATAAATTTTAAATCTATAATATATTTTAATCTATAATATAACTTAACAATGAGTACACTATTCAACTAGAATATAATTATGTTATGTTGTAATAAGTTAAATTATTGTCACTAGATGGTGATGTTTATTAAATTCGAAGAAAACAATATTACTTATGGGTACCTCTAATAATAATTTTATTCCATTTTAGGAAAATTTTATTTTTTTATATTCTATTTGAAAGTTAATACAATCTTAATCTATAATATAACTTAACAATGAGCACACTAAGTGTCAATATATTCAACTAGAATACAATTATTTAGTTATGTTGTAATAGGTTAAATTATTGTCACTAGATGGTAATGTTTATTAAATTTGAAGGAACCGACATTACTTATGGGTACCTCAAATAATAATTTTATTCCATTTTAGGAAAATTTTATTTTTTTATATTTTATTTGAAAGTTAATACAATCTTAATCTATAATATAACTTAACAATGAGCACACTAAGTGTCAATATATTCAACTAGAATACAATTATGTTATGTTGTAATAAGTTAAATTATTGTCACTAGATGGTAATGTTTATTAATTTTGAAGGAAACGACATTACTTATAGGTACCTCTAATAATAATTTTATTCCATTTTAGGAAAACATTAAACAGTAACGAATGTATAAAAAAGAAAATTTATATTTTGTAGTTTATTATTGATTGATTTTAATAGAAGTTTAGAACGATGCAACATTTTCAGTGGATGAAAGTTTTAGTGGCGAGGGAGCAATAGAAAATTTCGTTGTGACGAATAAATGAATAATTTTATTTTAGAAAATATTATACAATACCTACATTAATATTCAACAGGAATAAATACACAGAAATAAGATTTATATTCCCTAAATTATTAATTAATTTAAATATTAATTCACAATGTACTATTTTGAGCAAATAAAAATATTGATACAGTGGCGAAATAATAAAATATCTTGTAGATAAATAATTTTATTTCAGTAATTATTGTACAATATTGACATTAATGTCCAACAGTGGCGAACATATAAGAATAAAGTAAAAATATTATATTTAAAATACAAATAAACAAGTACTAATTTTTTATTATTATTTTATTAATTTTTATTTTTATTTTATTTTATTTTTAATTTTTTATTATTTCACGTTAACTACTACACAGTCTAACTGTGTCGTAATATTTTATTAAATTTTATTAATATTTACAGTAACTGAGATGAAAATTAACATCGTCCCATTTCGTCTGAAATCAACATCTTGCGAAAGAGAGAAAAATACGCAAGGTGTCTAGATAATTTCGAGCGGTGCCCGAAATTAAAGTTGTCATGTTTCTCCTCCAGAATTCAGCCGAGTTCTTTTTTTTTTTCTTTTTTGTTTCTTTATCTTGATTCAACGTTCACTTGGCTAACGTTTTCCTAAATGTGATGCTTTCGAGAGATAGCGTGACGTCCGTTCTGAATATACTGTTCGCGTAGCAATCTTACTTGGTTTCGTAATTTTAAATTACAAACAGATGATTTACTAGCGCTTTAGTGTGGGTTTTCTTTGAAAGATGAGCGATTTTATTAAAATACATTGCCTTTCAACGATTCGGTTTTCAATTAATAGCAAGAGACGCTTGGAGGTTGGAACATTCGAAGACAAAATATTCTCAAGAAGAGGATAATAATCTTCCTGACACCTTTAGAACTGGTTCGCACTCGACGATAGCATTGTTGTCTCTGATGGAATTAGAGTTGGTTGCTATTATGCTTCAGACTACACGCTTCCTCCGCAGTGCCCTAGAAATTATTATAATTTCACTTGAAATACGATTGACGGTAAAAATATTCACTGACTTCTTCGTTAAAAATGTTTAAATTAAACGCAAGCGATGAGCGAAAAAGTATATCAACGTTTTCGATGAATGAAAAGATAATATATTTGTGTAATTTAAATTTATTGTTTTGATTCATTTATTTGATTGATTTAAATTTAAATCGCGATAAATTGCGTTTTGAGTTTCTTTTTTTAAATGTTCAAATTAAACGTAAACAATAAATGGAAAGATATCTAATTTTTATTCTACGAAGAAATAATATATTTGCATAATTTAAATTTATACAAATAGGTACAGTTAATCATCGATCGACTGCGAATCTTTATGTAAATTAATATCTCTGGGAACATGATTAAAGCGGTAGAATTATTTTACTCATTAAATATCGTAAAAAGTACCATTCTTTGGACATTTTGTACATCTTTTCATATTGCGTGTACTTTATGTATAATTTCATGGTTTAAAATTTCTTGCCAGTGCATAAAAATCTGCGGTTTAATCGATAAAATTCGAATGAAAGGAATGCAGTGTGTGCAAGATGAATTAAAATTCAACAAGACGATACATAACAAATATGGACAAAAATCCTCACACTGATCTGTGAAATATTTCATCGATAAATTTCGAATAAGAAGTTCGATACGTCCGAATTAAATAATTCGTAAAATTCAATAAAACAATACATACGAAAAATGCACATAATTTGCAGTCCAATCGTGAATCATTCAACTGATAAAATTCAAGTTGGAATACTCAGTATATCAGAAAATATAATTGCTCAAAATGATTCAATAATAAAACTATCATAAATCATTTCATAATAAATTTCAAATTAGAAACGTTAGCACTTCCGAGTTAAATTCTTCACGAAGTTCGATCCTAATCGATAACTTAACGATCGGCTACTTTCGAGCACTTTTGCCAGCACCAATTCAACAATTTATCAAAGAAAATGCTATATTACCTCACGGACGGTAAATACTTTACAAGAGCTGGATAGAAAAGAAATTAGTATTCATCCGACGTGTTTCGCTGCGGCTCCTTATTGAATCGCATAACCGAACTCATTTCAGTTAATTTAAATTCGTTTGAAAGTAAGTTTCTCGACGCGGGTTAAAGCAGATTATTTTAATTTAATAATTTCGAGGTACAACCGAGGTGAAGGAAGAAAGACGGAGGACCGTTTCACGAAAGAGCAGCGGTTTCCCGTGCAACAGTCTTCCGCGTAAAAAAAAAAAAAGAAAAAAAGAAAGAAGAAAAACTTTGCAGAAGAACTTCTCCTGTTTCATTATCATTGTTTTCGCGGCTGAATTAAAGTTTGTCTTTCCTGTATCACGTCGCTCGTTGCAACGGCTTGCCATCTGTGCGTGCACAAGTTTCATAATAGAAAAGTTACAATAATTTGAACATTTATGTATTTATTTACACGAATTTATTAACACGATGTGTTAATTAGTGATAGTTTTTTTTTTTATCTATCTGTGCTTCAGAAAAATTCAAATATATTTCAAATTTAGTTACTAATAAATTGATTGTATTGATGTTAGATTGACGTGTATTATCGAAAAGTATTTATTGTTACAAATTTTAATTATAATTTAATTACAGTTGTTATTCAACTACGAGAGGATTGTGACAGCTGCTCTTTTATATTTTACTGAAAGTATAAAAGTAAAAATAATAAAAATATAAAAGTAAAATATAAAATTTTCCCTTTTATTGTATATTACAAAATTAAAATTTTATATTCTACTATGGTTTTGTCGTTGTCATTGGTCCTTAAAAATTCATTTGGTGCTTTCGTTCATATAATACTATAATACAATAAAAGCTATACTTTAAATATACAACGAAGAGCAAAACTGAACATATGGATTTTTAACATTAATGATACTTTATCGATGTTTGTAGAATACGAGAAATTTTAGAAATTTTCTTTCCAAACGAAATTTTGTGACCAAATGAAAAATAATTCATTTATGAATTGTTGCACGATACACAGAGCATTGTCGAAAATTAGATTATTTAGATTATTTAATTAGATTATTACACTATTAGAATATTACATTTAATGTTCAATTTCTCAAAGATCGAGTGATTATTGATAATCTGTATTGAATTTATACTGTATCATACGAATATATCTGTCGAGACGAAACACTTTCAACACCAATATAATTGAATGAATTAAATAATTATCGTAACCAGTCTCGATAATAGTTTCAGCTGTAATAGTTAGATAATGATGATTGTTTCTAGTGCGATTCGAAGAGCAGTTCATTTGTCTAATTGTATTACACGAGCCAGAAATCTACGCTAGCTTTGCATTTTTATGAATTGGGCTGGTTTTGCATTGGCTCGACTGCCTTTTATATGTAAAACTTGTTTTTCAAGAGAAGGAGCTTTCGCTGGATTTTCAGTCAATCTCTCAAAGCTAAAGCGGAACTCGTTTGCACGAACCCTGTTTATTCTCGTTCAAATTCTCCTAATTATGTTCGATGAAACACCTGTGCCAACATTTCCTTACCCAATTAATTACAAATATTTCTGTGCTTCTTCTTTTTTCTTTTTTGCTACATTATCCTTTTTCTTTTTTTTAGAAAAATATATCAAAATTAGATGTATAGATATTTATGTTCTTCTTCCTGTGACTTTTTATTATTGATCATTTTACGAATTAAATCGAGGATTTAATTTATTATTTAATGTATTTTTATAAATTGTTATTCATCAAATCTATAGTTAATAAATGTATAGATATTTATATCATTTTTCTTTTCATAATTTTTCATCTTACGAATCATCGACGATTTAATTTATTATTATTTCATTTATAATTATTTAGTGTGCTTTAATAAATTGTTGTTAAAATCAAGTTAATGTATAGAATTGTTATTTTTGTTCAGCTAATTTTGTTGGCAATAGTTGTTGACAGTGTAAGATTTATAAAAGTTTGATCAATAACTCGAATGATCGAAGATTAAACGAGAACTTGCATTATACAAGAATAATGTATGTCTTGCATAGATAGATACAAAATATATTTCTAAATTTTGCTCAATCTTCGTCCACTATGATTCAGAACATTAAGCGAGAAACGATCAAATTGAATTTTTAGATTGAAATTTGGACCTGATTTCCTGATGTGTCAGAGAATTCCTCTAGCTAGATGATATCAATCGATTAATAAGACTAAAATTTTACTGCCCTATAAATACATATTTCGCTCGATTATAGGAAAAGGCAGCAATTGGTGAAAGAATGGAAAACAAAATTTTTTGTAACTCTGAATAACTGCATATTTAATATCACGATTGAGTAAGAAATAGTCATTTAAATAAAGAATTTGGTTAAATTGAATATTTTATATAGAAACAATATTATAAGGAAAATTATATAAGAAATTATAAAATATAAATATAATTATATTATATAGGAAAATATTAAATATTATATAATTAAAATTAAACAGTATTGAATATTATTTGGTTAAGTTAGAATATTTTATATATTTTATAGAAATGATATTAAATATTACATAGGAAATTATAAAATATAAATATAATATAATTATATTATATAGGAAAATATTATATATTATATTATATATAGGAAAATTAAACAGTATTGAATATTATTTGATTAAGTTGAATATTTTATATAGAAACGATATTAAATATTACATAGGAAATTATAAAATATAAATATAATTATATTATATTATATAGGAAAATATTAAATATTACATAATTAAAATTAAACAGTATTGAATATTATTTGGCTAAGTTGAATACTTTATATAGAAACGATATTAAATATTACATAGGAAATTATAAAATATAAATATAATATAAGTATATTATATAGGAAAATATTATATATTATATTATATAAATAATATAATTATATTGTTAATTTAATATAATTATATATAGGAAAATATTAAATATTATATAATTAAAATTAAACGGTATTGACTATTATTCCCATATAAAATTAATCGTCACTGAAATTGAATTTTGCAATTTTTCCTCTGCACGAAAGAAGAAATAGAAAAGATTTTGTTACCTCTTTTGTTACCAATTTGTTACCTCTTTTCTTTTACAATCATCAAATGAAAAATTTTGAAATTGTAAAAAATTTACACTCGTTTGTCAAACTGGTCGCTGCGTAGCTCGAGCAGTACGTGAAATCCATTGGCGAAACGGGATTCGCCATTGTCAGTGATTCGAGTCGACGAAAACGTAAAAGGGAATTAAAAGAGTATAGCTAAAATCCAGAGGGAAAAAAGAAAGGAGAAGAGAAGGCAGAAAAAACGGTGGTAGCGGTCCAATTAAATTAATTGCTATGTCAATTACAAGCCCTTGCCTCGCCGAACTCGTCATCAGGGCTCGTATTTCGTGCTTCACGTCGCGCATCTATTTTACGCTTTCTCTTCCTTCTGTTTTTTTCCCCCTCATCTTCTTTTCTTCTTTCTTCCACGAGCGAACAGCCATTTGTACGCAGTTAAATTGCTGTAAAATGTCAGGGCGATTAAACGTCGGTCGCGGGTTCACGTTTTAATTCATTCCTCTTTTTTTTTCTTTCTTTTTTTTTGACTACTTCTGATTTCTTCTACCGTCGGATCATCGTCGATTTTTACCGACTGTGCGTGTACACACGGGATTGAACCTTTGAAAAGGCGGCGCTGTTTGAAAGGGTGTAAATTTCGAAGACGACAAAGGAGGATAAAATTCGGTAGAAATGTTGGAGGGATATCTGAGAGAATTAAGTCGCTGAATTAAATTGAGAAATTTAAACTTCTCTCCAGAAATTTAAAGTAATTAGGAATTGACGCAAAAGAAATGAATTACTTAGCAAAAATCGATAGAAATGTTGGGATAATTGTAAAGGAATAGAATTGAAATTCTCGTCTAGGAATTTAAAGGAATGTACAAAACAATTCAAAGTTAATGAAAGAATTAAATCTTAAGAATTAATAGGAGTTGATAAGTGTTAAAAAAATTGTAAAGGAATAAAAATGTAATTCTCGTCTAGAAAATTAAAGGAGTGTAAAATAATTAAGAATTAATATGAAAGAGTTAAATTATTTGATAAACATCGATGTAAATACAAGAAAGATTGTGTGAAAAGGAATTAAGTTGAAATTGTAATTGAAATGGAATAAAGTTGAAATTCTCGTAATTTAAATTTAAATTAATTGCAAATTCTCGTAGTTTAAAGAAATTTAAATTTAAATTAATTGTAAATTCTCGTAGTTTAAAGAAATTTAAATTTAAATTAATTGTAAATTTTCGTAGTTTAAAGAAATTTCAATTTAAATTAATTGTAAAACGATCGACAGTTAATAAAAGAATTAATTCGAAAATTCGTGCCAGTTGTCCAGTTATAACAAAAATAGATTAAAATTTGAAGCAATTGTGACAAGATAAATTTATAACATATCTTTGCCATCAAAGGGATGATTTATAATCCTTAAAGTAAGCGAAAGTATCAGGGAACCAATTTCCTGCGCTTACAGTGCCAACAAAATTCAAGATCCCTTTGGAATAAAATTAAATTAATCACTCCATGTTCGTCCGATATAAATATTTCGCATATTAATTTCGTGAATCCGCCGTCGCTTAATGAAGTTAAACATGATAATTTAAAATAATTAATTGTCATTTTAATGGGTAACATTTGTTTGTGTGATGTAAATGAAGCACGTATCCGGCACGAATTAACAATTTTCTGACAACAGAAATTATTATACTTGGGTCTGTAGTTTTAAATCAACGTTTTCTTATTGTCATTGCGCTTGTATTTTCACTAATATAGAACATTAATTATAATTTGTAATTTAATTCTCAAGTGATACACTTCGCAATTAATACTTCAACAGCAATGATTATTTTCTTTACGACTTTCGATCGATTTCGTATTTAATATTTGATACTGCGCTCGCGTCAGGTAATATAAATATAAATTTCATTATGCAATATTTCACGAAAATATATTGACAAAATGCTCGAAATAATATACTCTAACACTCGTAATTCTTTCCCATGTAACATTTGATAAAAGATCGAATTTCTTGAATATTTAATCTGTCTACGTTGGATGAATATATAAATCTCGTGAATTATTCATAGATATTATATCGAGAAAATGTTCCACGCAGTATAGCGAGAGTTCATATTCTAACAGTCGCAATTAATTTCTTTAGATAACCTTTGATGGAAGATGGAATTTCCTAGAGGCGTTGGAATTATTTAACATTTCGTGTAGGTCAGGTGAATACTAATTTCGTGGATTATTCGTAGGAGAGTTATATAAAGACAATGTTTCATACGATATACTGAAAATCGTCATTTCGTATATTATTTTCTGCTCAACGTTTGACAAATAATACCATATATCATAAATAACGTTAATTAATTTAAATTATTTCTTCGATGTTTAATATGTTTACATCGGGTGAACGTAAATCTCATTGCTATTCAATTTCACGAATTATCAATAACAATGTGAATTCTGTTTGAACAAACACACACGTTATATATTATATATTATAATATATTATAATATATTATATTATATTGTATATATTACAATATTATATTATGTTATATTATATATGTTTATATATTAAATTTCTAAATTATTTCTATATTATATATTAAATTTCAAAATTTCTATTACATATTAAATTTTTTATTATATATTATATATGTTTATATATTAAATTTCTAAAATATTTCTAAATTATATCCATATTATATAATAAATTTAAATTTCTAAATTATTTCTAAATTATTTCTATATTTCTATATTTAAATTTCTAAATTATTTCTATATTATATATTAAATTTCTAAATTATTTCTAAATTATTTCTGTATTATATATTAAATTTCTAAATTATTTCTAAATTATTTCTATATTATATATTAAATTTTTTATTATATATTATATATGTTTATATATTAAATTTCTAAATTATTTCTAAATTATATCTATATTATATATTAAATTTAAATTTCTAAATTATTTCTAAATTATTTCTATATTATATATTAAATTTTCAAATCTCTATTATATATTAAATTTTTTATTATATATTATATATGTTTATATATTAAATTCATATTATATATAATATGTTGTATATTAAATTTCGAAGCTGCTCTTACAGCAGTAAAACCATCCTGCGAGCCATCCTGCTTTATATTACCTCGTTCGATGCAATCTTTCAGTTATTGTTACTAGTTTATCCCGGCGCTGAGCGTCGTGTGTACCTTTTGCTGTTGCGCGTTACAACTTTTACGTCCACCGGTGATGGTCTTTGTTAAAGGGCAAACGTCGTGATATCGCGATAGGTTGGCGAAGTTCACTGAAAATATTACGTCGGCGACCGTCTGATCGTAAACTGTGTACCAGCCGTATACAATAACACGGTGATCGCTTTATGGACACTCGAGCCGGGGGCCATTTTCTTAAAAGGATCATTAAACGAAGCAATCGAACATATTACGGACCGTCGTTGCGTTGCCAAAGGTATCGACGAATATGATACGAAAATTGAATTGCGATCGCGTGAAGCTGGAATTCCAAGTTTAAAAGAATTCCAAGGATAAATATAAAAGTCGCGTATTTATGCGTATCTATGCGAACTGAAAGACCATTCCAGAAAATCTAAATTTATTCAAGCTAAAGCGAAATAGGATAGAATAAGGAATTACTTTACTCCAATAATATTTATTTTATTATTTCGAAGCAAGCTTTCAGTAATATTTAAGTTTGAGTACGATTGTTGAAAATGGACAATTTTCGAAGATTGTCTTCGTTATAATAATACACGCGATATTACGTCCACAAGTATTTGCAAATTCTTCTTTATGGATGTTTATCAATTTTACGAACCAATACCTCTAGTCGTGAAATTTAAGAAATCTTTATTTCTTCATTTCCATCTCGTCCATTAGCCAGTATTGGCTATTGCGGTCAGAAAAACTGCTACGGTTCAGATATACCTCGACCCGCCAGTTGCCAACGACATTTGATGTTCGTAAATCGTCGCTACTTTAAGTACCAAACTGCGCCCAACGCAACTTTAATTTGGCGAAATCCAGCGAACAAATTGTTAATAAAACTCCTCTCGGAATTTTTTCGCCCGTAAAGCGAAGATAAATTCGCAATTTCACGGCTAAAATATTCCCCCTCCCTTCCCCCTCTCCAAGAAAATTGTGGAAATAAATTTGAAAACGACGATCGTCGATCAAATTTTGTGTTTTGTACCGATCAAATCCATAGATTCTTTTGTCCAAATGGAAATTATGAAAGAATTTAAGATATTTTAAGAAATTATGAAATTCTTTCCAATTGTTTATGATGAAAGTGTAGACCATTATTATTTATTTCAGAAAGATCATCGTGAAATTATACGCTTGAATATCGCGCGTTTCGGGATTTCGTGAACCACCGAAATTTTCCGTCTACGTGTAGTTTACTTTTTTCTTCATTTTTCTTTTTTTTAGTTCGAAAAAGAAAAAGAATTAAAAGGGCTGCCTATTCACCGCAAATTTACGATGCCGGTAATGTTCAATACGAACGTGAATTTAGGGATGCCATTACTACGATTATGGAGTGCAATCCAACGTCGTTAATCGAAATTGGGGACACGGTAATGAAGACGACTTATTCCTTTGATTTCTCGTCGCGCTAATGATTTCTTAAAATGAAATTCTGTGTGAGTCAGCTGTGCAGCCTGTTCTTTGTATCGCAGAAAATCGACTTTTGGTGCAACTCGAGGAATTTTCAAATTACAAAAATATCTCAGAGATATCAGGTCGTTCGTCAATCATAAAAGAGTTATGAAGCGCAGACGTGACGTCAATGAATTAATTATATTATTACTTAATTTACTAAATTTACTAAATTATTATACTTAATGTTATTATATACTTAATTTATTAAGTTTATTCTGTACTTAATGTTTAGATGACTTAAATTAATATTTAATATTAATATTAATATTAATGTTAATTTATGTATTTATAATTTACTAAACTCACTAAATTTATTATATACTTAATGTTTAGATTACTCAAATTAATATTTAATATTAATATTAAATATTTATTAATTTATGTATTATTTAATATACTAAACTCACTAAATTTATTATATACTTAATGTTTAGATTACTCAAATTAATATTTAATATTAATATTAAATATTAATCTATGTATTACTTAATTTACTAAACTCACTAAATTTATTATATACTTAATGTTTAGATTACTCAAATTAATATTTAATATTAATATTAAATATTAATTTATGTGTTACTTAATTTACTAAACTCACTAAATTTATTATATACTTAATGTTTAGATTATTCAAATTAATATTTAATATTAATGTATTTTAAATGTTATGTATATTTATTATATACTTAACACGATAGAATAACATTTCAATAAGTTCATATTTCGATGAAAAGAAATTAAAGGATGGAATAGAAATAGAGAATTGTTTTAATTTGGCTTGCTATTTTCTGTGTATTTGAGAGAATATTATTAATTTTGAGTTTCACGAAAGAAGTTTGACGATCAGAATAGTCTATTTTAATTTACGGAAGATCGATCGGTTTATTCGGAAGCTCAATCAATTTCGGTGAACGTAATTTATAAAAATGAAACAGAGAGTGATTTTTACCTATCCTTGGCAATTTATCTTGACTACATTTAATTACAGTAGAACTCCATTTACATGAACAACGTCGGAGGACAAGTAGTTTATGTAATTGGTGTCGATCGATACCACCCTCTGCCAGCGAATTTTTCGTTCACATAATAGGCGTTCAGTTTCAAATAAATGGATTCGACCAGCAAGAGTTCAATCGGATTTTGACTAAAATTTAATTCGAATAATAAAAAAATGCGTGCATAAAAAAAATTTCATCGTTTCGGATCGATTTGAGAATTAAAAATGAGGATTTGAAGTCACATCAGTTACATCTATTACAAAATCTAGTACTTGATTTCACTTCAAAGTTCTTCTTCGATCGTTCCTAGAATTTCATCCAAGTTTCGAGCTCCTCGATGAATACGGAAATTCGAATGAGCGACATCGCTTTAATATTTGCTCCTTTTTAATATAAAACGTTGCTCCGTCGAAGAATTAAAAGAGAATCTTTAAAGAGCAGCAACAACTTTCGTAATTTTCTACTTAGCATCGGAGATATTCCAGCGATCCGTATAAAGTAGTAAAAAAAAAAAAAAAATGTCTCGTCTGTATTAATAACGTTTCCAAGCGAAACGCGAAATACGTCGATACAATTCAGTCGAAATAATTCAGTAATTATCAGAAATACAGGATATTTATGACATATCGAAACGCTCTATTTTCAACGTATACAAATGTTGAAAATTTGATATTCCCCGGATTATCGGAACGAAAGTATCATATTTATTTTTGGTCGAATGCCATTTCGTCGGAGCTAAATGTACCATCTCTCGTCGGTGAAATTCGAAATTTCCAGCGAAATCGAAGACTAAAGATTAATTTACTCTTCCATCGGAGCAGCCCGCGTTGCACTTTGCTAAACGGACAATTAAATATCGCGGACAGACGGGAACATCAATACGCGCGATTCAAATCAAAGACGTTTTAATCCGCTCGACTATAATTCATCGGGGCGCGCGTGCGCTTTCTCAATCGAATTTCTCCGTTTCTCTGTGAAACGACTTTCAAAAGGAAAGTCAAAGGGAGAAAAGGCTGCTGACCAAAACAATTTATTTTGTACAAAATATAAAAACCATCTCGTCCGTGCTGAACAACACTGTGCTGTCACTCGCAAAAACGATTTTCAATGGATGTATCATCTTTTAAGCGTTGTGCGAAACGTTCTGACGTGAAACGCGATTGTTACGACTGGACTGCGGATTTTTAGCGAAATTTATTACATCATTAAGTTTAATTTAGAATGTGAGAACGGAGAAGTCATTTGTTTTGTATATTAAATATCAGTATGAGGATTAAAAGGAAAAGTTAAGGAACTTCTAGGTCACAAGTCCCGATGAGAATAAACGTTCGTTGAAAAGAAAAATTTCAGATAGAATGGAACTTGTGAAATATTATAAAAATAAGAATTTTCCTGTCGGAATGATCAATGCCAAAGGAATTTTCAATATTTGTAAAATCTTCAATTTGTAATATTGATATTAAATGTTATTTGATGAATGATACTTGAATATAAAAACGGATTTTCAATTAAATGTTCTAGAATAACTTGTGCCCGCGGAACTTTTATTATACAGATTCTAATAATAAAGTGTGTCTAATTAATGTAATAATAAAGTGTGTAAATGTAACACTTGTTTCTATAAAAGTTCCACAAAAACAAGTATGTTTTTTATGTGAAATATACAAGTTCGAACAGAACTTTTTTAAAAACGAGGAAAACCATATTCTTGTGTCTTTAAATTTTTGCGTCGTGATTGAAACGAATCTAAAAATATAGAATGAAAAATACACAGAAATGATAAAAGTGTCAGCCTTAATATTCAATAGAAACATCTTTAGCACTTGTTAAATATTATTTTATATTATGTAAATAATTATTTTATATTATTATATAATATTATTTTACATACCTAAAACAGCTATTCATCCTGTGTACTAATTTCTTTTTACTATTATATATCTTTACAATAAATATGTTGTAACTTCCATATACATTTTTAAATCAATACCATATTCCATTAACCTAAATAATATTAATAAAATTTCGAAACGTTTCGTGCAACAGTCCTCCATCATTGAAATAAATTACAAAAAAGTCAAAAGAACGAACACCTTTTTTAACGAAGGCAGACTATTAAAACAAAGGAAAACTTGTAAAAACAGAAAGAAGTGCTTTTCTAATAATTTAAATAATTCTAACTTCGTCAGAGAAACAAGTTCACAAATTCTTTTTTATACAATTTATTTTAATAGAAACAGACGTGCTAATACAGACATTTATTTTATTTTATATATATATATATGTGTTCTATTATTAGTATTTATTATTATTATTAATATTATTATACTATTATACTATTATTATTAATATTATTTCAATATTATAATCTATTATCTATCTATCTATCTATCTATCTATCTATATATATATATATATATAATAGAATAAATGTCTGTATTAGCGCGTCTGTTTCTATTAAAAAAAATTGTAATATATATATATATGTTCTTATGAGCCACTACTTTAGCTGAACAATAGCAACGAGAAACGTCGTTTGTACCGCAACTTTGGCAACTGTTGTCGCGAGCAAACCGAACGGAGAGAAATTGCGGTCACAATTTCGGGGAACAGTCATATCGCGGCAGGATTGCCTTAAAAGTTCCTCATGAACTTTAGGCGGGCAATCGGCTCTGGATTAGAATCATTTGACCCAGCTGTATCAGGCATTCTTCTCAGGCAGTTCGCCTTCCTTCTCCCTCCGTCTTAGCTAGTCGTTTCCACGTTTTCCTTCGGTCACGTCTCCGTCTCCTTTCTCGTTTCCTTTTTTCACTGTCCGCCCAAACCTCGTACGAACTACTTGTCTTTGATATGCTCCTTTTCCTTTTGCAATTAATACTTGGACGCGTGTTGAAATCCATCCGGTGGGAAAAAGAGGAACTTTCGGTAGTGACACTGTAGTTTAAATTGCAATCATAAAGCGACGCGAATCCCCGATTTTTAAGGAGAATGATGTTACTATTATTTTTTCAATTAATTATCCTTGTCTATTTAGTAATCTTCTTTTTTTTTTTTAATCTTCAGTTGACATCTCTGATTTTTTTTTTTTTTTTTAATTTTCAGTTGACATTTTTGATTTTTTTTTTTTTTTTTTGAAGGATGAATAAAAGAAACACTCTGTTAAGTAAAATAGTTTGTTTAATTAATTAATCCTTCTTCAATTAGTAGCATTTTTGCAAATTTTTGGCACTTTTCAAAAATCTTAAACGAGGAATAAAATAATTTGAAAATCAAGTAGAAGAAGAATGATTAATCACAGTTGACAATAAATAGTTTGTTTTTAAATCTTTTTAAAAGAGCGATAAAATAAAAAGGCGAGCAACATTTTGAAAATGAGCAATCATCTTTGTTTCATAAATTGTCTTTCTACGATTTTCAATAATTAATTGATCTTTCTCTCTTTATCGATTTATCTCACTGATATTTCTCATCCTCCTCATTAAAGAACGAATATGAATGATTGGAAAATGGAAAACGACGTTAAACTATAATTTTCAATCGATGTGTAACGAGATATAATTGTGGATCTATATAAAGAAATTAATTGAACCGAGCTAGAAACCAAATCTAAAAGCGACGAGAGTGAATTAGTTCGAGTTATTTCAAATTGTCGAATGTGGACGATTTCTTTCTTAGAGAGAGAAAGGAAGGTAACAACGAAAGGAGTGAAAAATTGATCGACTCTATTTCTCCCGTGCCGAGAGAGATCGTATTGGCCGAAGCGTGTTCTACCGAACGTAGTAAAATTTATGGAACGCACACACGGGCGTGGTTGCTATGGGTTGCCTATGGGTTTTGTTGTGTGTGCCAGCTCCCGATGTTTCATTTTTCCAAAACCTACATAAAACACTTCAACTATTAAAGTTCTCGACCTCGCGTCACATAAATCTCGCCCGGTAACAAGAGGCAGATTAAACAAGCCTCGATGCCTCATTGTCGCGATTATCCTTTGAAAAGCTCGATGTTTGATGGCCGATTTATCTTGAATTGAACGTAACTTTCAATAAAATGCAATAGTCGTGCAATTTATTGTGAAATGAAAGTCCGTAGTTGAAAGTTTATTAAATTGAAGAATTTCTAGAAACAGGGTTGATGTTAATCAATTTTTTTTTTAGCGCGATATTGAAAAGTTCGATAATCCAAATTAGTCGAGAAGGTGTTGCAGATGAAACGCAAAAGTTACAGAGTAGTAAATTGGAAATTTTAAATTATAAATAAATTATAAATTTAAATTATATATAATTTATTTAGAACAGTGGATAGTTATAAATTTATATTTATAAATTTATTTAGAACAGTAGATACTTATAAATTTACTTAGAACAGTACATACTTATAAACTTATACTTATAAATTTATTTAAAACGTATAAATTTACTTAGAACAGTAGATACTTATAAACTTATACTTATAAATTTATTTAAAACGTATAAATTTACTTAGAACAATAGATACTTATAAACTTATATTTATAAATTTATTTAAAACGTATAAATTTACTTAGAACAGTAGATACTTATAAACTTATACTAATAAATTTATATAAAACATATAAATTTATTTAGAACAGTAGATACTATAAACTTATACTTGTAAATTTATTTAAAACGTATAAATTTATTTAGAACAGTAAATACTTATAAACTTATTCTTATAAATGTATATGAAACATATAAATTTATTTAGAACAGTAGATACTTATAAACTTATACTTGTAAATTTATTTAGAACGTATAAATTTAGTTAGAACTGTAAATACTTATAAACTTACACTTATAAATTTATTTAGAACAATAAACACTTATAAACTTACACTTATAAATTTATTTAGAACAGTAGATACATAACCATCTCAATTACATCTACTATACCTTCTCAACTGTAATTTTCGTTTCGATATAGTATAATTATTTAATGACATATAGTATGTACCTATTTAGAACAGTAGATACTTAACAAATTAATTACATCTACTGTACTTTTTTAGCTAATTTCCCTTTCAATATTTTTCTATCTTTGAAAGCATCTCCAACTTAAACAAACGAAACAAAAAAAGAAAAAAAGAGGAAAAAGGAGGAAAAAGGAGGAAAAATAAAACAACCATCATTGACTCTATATTATATCGTAAATACTTTTATCAAACGTTTACGAAACGACTTACTGTCTCCTAAAAGGAGAACACGATTCATACATGGGAATCGGAGGAATTCGAGCAGGGTCAAGAATGCAAGATTTCCAGCGAGGATGATGTCGTCAATATTTCATAAAGCGGATCAAGTAATGTCTGGAATAAAACATATATATATATATATATTTGAAATCGACGAAAATACCGTCGCGATGTTTTATATCGAGGGATGATGCTTGAATGCGCATTCAGCTCCATTCAACGGGGATAGTTTTAATTTTATTGTCGACGCGTTATTTGACGCGGTGCCGTCAGTAATGGCGTCTAAGTGCACTGCGAAGAAAAGGTCGGCGAGAAAGGGGGTGACATGAAAGGACACGGTATTCGTGTACCAAAGGGGGATAATGCCACGGTTAATGGAGGTAATGAAGGTGACTTCGCTTCGAAATTTTTCTGCAAAATCTCTCTGTCCTGGAAACATCGTCCGATCTGTGCGTGAAATGAACTTTGCCGCGGAAACGAGCGCGAAGTTAAAAGCAAACGGAAAAATAAAAGAGAAATGAAGCTAGAAAAGATGGACGTAATTGCGAGAGATGGATGTTTCGAGGAAATAAACGAATGACAATGTCAAATATTTTTCAAATATTTCGATTTATACGCGTAACAACTTTTGCATATTTTTGCACGCATGTACTATTATTTTTATATTAAGTATCATGTGTATAGATTTATAACTTTCATATTGTGATTGTTACTACAATTTTTATTATAAAATCTTTTTTGCACGTTTCACATAATTCAAAAGTAGTTAAGTAGTAGTACTGCTAGTAGTAGTAGTATTATAGTAGTATAGTACTATTAGTAGTATTATAGTAGTATAATACTATTAGTAGTATTATACTAGGATAGTACTATTAGTAGTATTATAGTAGTATAGTACTATTAGTAGTATTATACTAGGATAGTACAATTAGTAGTATTATACTAAGATAATACTATTAGTAGTATTATACTAAGATAATACTATTAGTAGTATTATAGTAGTATAGTACTATTAATAGTATTATAGTAGTATAGTACTATTAGTAGTATTATAGTAGTATAGTACTATTAGTAGTATTATAGTAGTATAGTACTATTAGTAGTATTATAGTAGTATAGTACTATTAGTAGTATTATAGTAGTATAGTACTATTAGTAGTATTATAGTAGTATAGTACTATTAGTAGTATTATAGTAGTATAGTACTATTAGTAGTATTATAGTAGTATAGTACTATTAGTA
>NW_025110115.1:517250-568445 GCF_011392965.1 Frieseomelitta varia | reverse complement strand
TTATAGTAGTATAGTACTATTAGTAGTATTATAGTAGTATAGTACTATTAGTAGTATTATAGTAGTATAGTACTATTAGTAATACTACTAGTAATAGCATAGTACTATTTTTATTCAATTATATTCTTTGAAAGTAAGTAAACAGACGGAAACATTCGATGCGGAAACATGGTCAAAGTGAGGTAATCAGGTGGTCTAATCAATCAATGCCACTGTTTAATTTTCAGCAACACCGTGTGGGTCCCCTCTCTGAAACCAAACTTATTAACGTTTCGTTTTAGCGATTAGTTCAGCCATTACTAAAATAATTTGCCCTACAAAAGTACTGACGATAATCGTAAATCACAAACTGCGAACAACTTTGCAACAGCACTGTTTTCCCCCAATAAAGTCATCTACGGACGACGATTTCTCTACTCTTCGTCTGAAATTGGATAACAAAACATTTTTCATTTCACCTTGCTCCGGATTTTATTGACTTTCGGAATAAAAATAATCCATCAGGATGAAATTTCCGCCACGACGGCGTCAGCGTGATTTTCTCCCTCTTTCAGAGGGATTCAGGGGGGAAAGGACTCATGTTTCATATCGTTCATACGCAAACTTCAATTTTTACCTTCAGTCCATTCTTTCATTCACGCATTCATTGTTTTTCTCTTAATCACTTAATCAAGCAGTACATATCATTTGATCGTATCGATTCACTATCGTTCGACACGATCCTCGCTGGTTCTCATTTTTTTTCTTTCTTTTTTTTTTTCTTTCGTTTTCTGCCGACCGCGTTCAGTCGTTAACTCGCCAGATTTTCACCGGACATCGGCTGACATCGCGGAACAAATCGAATCGGCGCGTTGGAAAACTGGGAGAAAATTCAATTTCTGTCGTCGGGAACGCGACGCGCTGCGTTTGACGCGTTCGGCTTTACGAGCGGCCGCCCTCTTAAACCGTCAAGGCGAAGTGGTTTTTGCATCGCCCTGCCCCGCCGTGGCGACCGATCCACGCCAATAGACAACCTCCTTCCAAAGTTCCTTTTATCGGCTCGTTTATCGCGATACATCTTTCGCTCGAGATTCAGGATAAGCGGTATCGACAATTTTTGGCTCCGTCCAATCGCATTCGATCGTGTTTCACTGGAAAAAGAGAGAGCGAGGAGGAGGAGAAAGATTCTCTCTTGGTTGATACGACGATCAGAGAGTTGTAAAAGAATTGAACAAATATGTATGATTTTTTGATTTACGATTTATGATTTTAGATATAATATAATATTCTTCTTCTTCTTCTTCTTCTTCTATTTTTTTCTTTAACGTCGCATCGACAGCGGGGTCATTAGCGACGACGGTGCCGTTAGATATGTGTGTAGTAGTTTATGTTTTTGAAATATTTTAATACTTTTTGCACGTCATTTTGAGAAGTCAGGTTTATGTTTGCGTTGATTCTGTATTTCTGTCTTTGGGTTTCTGTGGTGTGGCATTCTTCTAAGTTTAAATTTAATAGGATTTCAGTAAAATCATATTTAATATAATATTATTCGATATTATAAATATTAAATTATAAAATTTTCTTATCATGATATAATATCATTAGATATTATAAATATTAAATTATAAAATTTTCTTATCATGATATAATATTATTAGATATTATAAATATTAATAGTTCTAAATTAGTAAGTATTAATACTTCTAAATTATTGCAATATAAGGTACAATTTGAATGAATTCTTTCAATATAATCTTAACGTAACGTACGTGATAGGTATTGATAAAAAGGACAAATAAATATAATAATTAAATGAGCAAAGTCTTAGAAAAATGGATTTTAAGTATGTGTGTTTATTGATGAAATTTCAGAAATATGTATTCTAACTATTGAAGAAGTTTATACAGGTATTTTACGAAGCATTAAAAATGAATGCGAAGCAGAAATTATTATCGAGCTTTTAATGGAATTGCATCGAGTGTCCAATTATTTATGCACGGTAGTACATAGAATACGAATTCTTTTTAGCAGTATTTCATAAACGTAAATTTATAAATTTATATTTAGACAATGAAATGACGCTTTTCGTCGTAGTTTTCTGGAATTTAATAATTCGAAATTTCTCAAAAATTGACAAAATGCGCGCCATATGTGGAAGTAAGAAAAAAAATCCATAGCATATAAGATCCTCAATTCTTCCACACTCGAGTACAGTGAAAAATACAAAACTTTGTTCTTAAAAAAATTGCTGGTTGATTATATAAAGGAGATCACTCTTTGGAACCTAATAATTTATTGACACTTACATAATTGTGTAGAAACACGTCTCCTAAATATTATAGTTATCATATTCCAGTGCAAGTGTTTTTTTCTGTTTACTTAAACAAAATAACTTTATTGAAGAAGCAATGTCGCGAGCGCGAAAGGGTTAATTAAGCTACGCCCCGTCAAAAGAAAAGAAAAGAAAAGAAAAGAAAGAAAAAAAAAAAAAAGAAAAAGAGGAAAAGAAATCCAAGTATCCAAATGCTCACCGATGTCGCACACGTGTGTGCACCCAAGGAAAGAAGCATCGACCCGGGCGATCCGGCTCGCAGTCAGTACTTAATTATTCTTGCAAGTGGCACGGCATCTTAATTATCACGCGCTTTCAGCCCTTTTAAGGGATACCCTTGGCAGTAGAAGTGGCGTGCCCGGCTAATTGCATTGCCAAAGAGCACTAAAGGGGGCGTGACAGCGTTGCTCTAATTGAAACTGCACCCTAGAACCTTGCCGGTCCTTGTCGAATAAAGGTACTTATTCCTCGGCTAAAACACACGTCGCGTTCGTGCTCGATAAGACGACCAAGAAAAAAAAAAGAAAGAAGGAGAAAATCCAAAAGAATAAGAAGAAGGAGAGAATAAAAAATAGGATTTCTTTCATTGAGTGACAAATAAAGGGCGGGAAAAGAATGGAACGAACGGGCCGAATAGAAGGGGACGAACACGCGCGTTCCACGGCCTCGAATGAAAAGAGAAAAGCAATCGGATGGAACGAGGTTGGACGGCGGCACCAAAGGAAACCGGAGCACCGTTGGCAATCTGTCTTCGTTCTTTCGCGACAGAAAAAGAAATTCGAGGAAAAAGAAGGAATATCGAGCACCATTCAACCGAGAGGCATTCGCGACAGAAAGAGAGGAACCCGCTTCGTCTTCGCCGTGTCCCGTTTCCGGTCTCCCCATCCCCCCCGGTATCTCGGCTTCCGTCTTGTTCGCGCCCGCCAGCCTTTCCACCCCGCTTTTTCAAGCCATTTCGATGCTTTTACTTGTGAAAACTTAATTCCCCTCTGCGGTTCTCTCCTTCTTTGTAAACATTCCAGCTGTTTTTGTAAGGAATAAGCATCCTCCCGGGGGGGAGAATCACTCGAGCACGCTCCCCATCCCCCTCCTTCAGTCTTTGGCGTCGTTTTATTTAGTCGTTCGTTTCACGCGCGCCGATAAATTCGACCCTTTTGTTGTCTGTCCGATGTGTAATCGACTGTACGACGTGAAAATAACGTGAATCACGTATTTGGTGTGCGTCAGTGGTAGATTGGACTTGAAGATCTGGGCGGGAAGTGAGGTTAGGTGAGAAGACGGATTAGGTTAGTTTAGATTAGGTTTATTAAAGTAAAAAGATAAATTATATCTTTATCGGCATTTAATAAAGAAACTAAAATAGAGCACTAAAATCAAAAATAAAATAATAAAATAGAGCACTAAAATAAAAAAAAAAATAAAATAAAATAGAGGTTAGGAATGACGTGCCACGCACGTCGAGAATATTGCTCAAAGTTGCAACATCTTCTCAGTTTTAAGTATATTGAAATATAAGCCAGGCAAAACAGATAATAAATTTATTATTTATTAATAATTACGATGACGAGTTATTGTGTACGGTTTGGTCACTCGTTACGGTCCGTCAACCACTTACTAGCGCAAGAGGTTAAGTTGAAATATAGGTGGTTTTGTGCTATGTTGGGCAGTTTGTGGTTACGATCCACGGATCTCTGCTACCATAACAGGTTACGCGATCAGTCGTCGTTTTTTATTAAGAATGCTTTCGTCTGTATGTACCGTATATCGCAATTATACTTCGTTAAAAAATGTAACGTTAGTCGGACATTCGAAAGTCGCGCCACTTGTCGATATAACCTCACATTTTTAATACTTGTCTCAATATTTTTATATATTTATATTTATGTATATTTAATTTGTATATATATAGTTTTTATATCTTTAATTCGTATATACATCGTTTTTTCTTATATCTGTATGTATTTGAATGATATCTGATAGTCTTTAGTTTGTGTCTTTTAATTCAAATAATTTGCAGATGTCACTGGCGAATGTTATAATTAATTTTGTTAATTCCTGTTTTTTTTTTTTTTTTTAAAGTCGACTTAACAATATCAATAAGGAAAACAATACTAGAATACAATTGAATGACCTTATACACATGAAAATCGTACTACAGTCAGGTTGATCGATATTGATTTAATTAAAAAGCAATTGAATGCTTTGTATATGTAAATCGTACTATAGTTTGGAAATAATCGGAATATGTTTTTTCGCTAATACTTCGAAAAGTATTGTCCAAATTTGAGAATTATAATCAACTTCTTTTCAATTATTTTCAATTATCTCGAGTGTAGTTATTGTTCTTTCATAATACATTTGTGATACGAATATTAAATTAGAGATATTGAGGCTACAATAGTTATATTCTTATAATATAACGAGAGCTACGTTTATCAAAGTAAAACGATAAATTATATCTTTATCAGCACTTAATAAAAAAATTGAAATAAAAAAATAAAAAAATAAAATAGAGCATTAAAATGAAAAAAAAAGTAAAATAAAATAGAGGTTGCTTTTTATTGAAAGTTGTAACGAGCATTCAGCTCTTGAGAAAAGCGAAAAACGAGCACATTTGATCTCATATACTGCATTTTGTACAGTTTCCGTCTCGTCAAATTTCGCCAAAATCCGCAAGAATTCGCAGTCTAATTATGATCGTTTCGTTTCAAGAACGAAAGAGATCTCCATTCAGGTCCCATCTATTCATCGTTGCGCGCGTCTACATAAAAATACGGAAGTCGCAAAAACATCCTGCGTCCAATAATAATTCTCAATGCCGCGGAGGGCAGGGCAACGTACGTACGTATTACGGACGTGCGAGTTGACGAAATTCAGAGGAATTTGCGGTATACCCATGGAGAGGCGAAATCTCTTTCCACCGCTTTCGCGGTTATCCATCGTCCCTGCTTAACGTCTGCAGGCTCCTCGAAACGAATCCGTGGATGCACCGCAAATCTTCGAGGTTCTTCGAGCTAACACACGTTCCGTAGACGACGCATCGGTCCCTGATAATCCGTGAATCGACAGCTGAACGAGATAGCGCGCGCGTGAACACGGTTTCGGATTAGAACGGCGATGGTACACCAACAACGAATAATCGATCGCGCGTTGGAATTCAATTGTTTTACGTGCGGTCCGTATGACTGCGCGCGACGAGAAAGAAAGAATCGAACGAGCGAGAAAGAAAAAAAGAAAAAAAAATTCAACTTCGAATTTAATGCGAAGGTTGTTTTCAAAGGAAAATTCAGCAATTTTTACAAGACCTCTCTGGCGGCCTTTTGTAATAATTTCTTTTACAGAGGAATGAAATTCGAAGGAATAAAATATTTGGAATAAAATATTATTGTTAGTGTTATAAAATATTATAAAAATACTATAAATGTTATAAAATAGTATTATAGTATTATAAATATATAATATATAATATTATATTTATAAATATATATATTATAGTATTATAGTATTACAAATACGTATGTATTTATAGTACTATAATATATGTATTATAGTATTATAGTATTATAAATATATAATATATAATATTATATTTATAGTATTATAATTATATAATATATAATATTATATTTATAGTATTATAAATATATAATATATAATATAATATAACAAATAAAATATTGTAGTCTTGAGTATTTTTATTTTATATATGTATAAATGGCTGTACTAACTAAATATTGAATAACCAAACGTACTTTTTGCTTTGACATTTATTCGCGATGTCGAGGTACATATGTAGATTCTTTGCGAAATGTTTAAAATTTCCTTTGTTACAGACAATTTTATAAAGGATTTTTTTTTTTTCATGAAAAATGAAACGCTTCGGTTGAAAATATAAAACTTCCACACAGAAATTCGCGGAAATATTTTTCAAAAATTCGACATATTCACTTACGAATTCATTAATGAATTATGGGCTTCTTTGGCACCTTATGTCTCAGAAATTAATTGACCTTATAATTGATTTATTGTATAATTGTATGATTAAGGTTATACGATAAATATAATGAAATATCGCATTATTATATTGTTTTTATAATTTATTTGAAAATTGGCTGTGACTGATATCTCGTCAAAAACCTGAATGCGAATTGTAATAATTTTGTCTTCTCAGTCGTTCTTTATCCGTTCTCGGACAAGTTGTCGCGCCACGATGGTGTTTCTTGAGTCTTTTCTCGCCTTGCAAATTTATGGCCGCAGCGCGATTTTTCTTCCCCGCAACGTTCCGTCGAATTGTTTTTCAAACGTTCGCGAACTTCCTCGCGGGAAACTTTTTTCCAACGAGCCTTTTTAAGCGGAGGGAAGCTCCGGTTAGAGATAAAAGTACCTCTAAATGGAAATCTCCGAGAGATTGCGATAGTTCCGAGCGAACTTCGTCTGCAATAATTTTTGCAATTAAACTTTTGGTTTCTTTTTTTTTTTTTTTCTTTTTTCTTGCGATCGAATATTGAAGAGGAAGGTGTCGGCCGACAAAATTTAATTTACGAAGGCGAAAACGAAATCGATACTTTTGGAAATGACTCATTTGATGAATCATTTGATAATGCGATTGTTGAAAATTTGAAAATAAAAAATTGCACAGAATGCTTGTAAGGCAATTTTCTGCCGAGAGTTTGCTTTCTTTTTGTCATATTCACAAAAATACAAATTCGTCTAAAAATTCGCAACTTTACTTGTTATCAGTAATAAAATGATTGGTTTACTTGTTAAAAGTTATTGAACAAATATACAAGTTATTGAATAAATATGTACATATGTCAGTATATTGAATAAACACACCGAAAAGTATATATCTGGAGAATGCATTCTTAATTTGTTAATATAATAAATTCAGTGGAGAGTTTAAAGAGATTAAAGACAAGATTGTTGTCAATTTTTGTAATTAAAATTTATTTTGTACTGTTAAAGAAGACGATAAAACGTGAAAACGAAATAGATGGGAATGTATTTAGCGTAGAGCTTCATTTTGAAGCGAGTCGTTTGCAATTATTAAAAATCTCTCGAATCGAATATTAAAGGAAAAGATATTGGTAGATGAAAGACGATATACGTACGAAGCGTGAACGAAATTTTTAAGAACCTGAAATTAAAAAGATAGAATCTAAATAGATAGAATCTAGGAGTTTATTTCTTCTACCAATGAAAATCTTCTTGTATTACAAAACAAATAGTATAATATAATAACATAACATAGTAACATAAAACAATAATATAAATAATATAAATATAATATAATAACATAATAAATATAAATAACAATACAAATAATATAAATATAATATAATAAATAAATATAATATAATAACATAATAAATAAATATAATATAATAACATAATAAATATAAACAACAGTGTAATAAATATTTTGTATATCGTTGCATATTATGTGCATTTCTGCACTACCAAATTTTCCGTAAATTCATCTAAAAATCCGCAAAAATCATCTGGTAACGAGAAATAATTATTTATAATCACAGATTATGAAATTTTAAAATTTTATGAACATCGCACAGAGAAATAGAATCGAAAAAAAACTTGCTTTGCAATATACTTCACTTCATTTTGATATTTACAATACAAGTATCTTTTGCACGTATATTACACGAAATTTTCCTATAATTGCCCAGAAATCGACGATTCTTCGTTGCAAATATCGATGAAATTTGACTTTAAGAAGGTATTGAAATCTTTTCGAAGGTAGAACAATTCTTGCTCATCGTGCAAAGTGATAACGATTGTTTGTTTGAACACTTTGGAGAAGATGCTTGCGGCCGAGCATCACCGCTGATGCTTATTCATGTGTCATCGGCAGAGCCTTTGGAAGTGTCCATTGGACGAGCGTGGCAAAGGATAGATGACCGGATCTCAGTAACCTCTTTGGTGAAAACATCCTGCTGGTCTGATAATCGAAGAGCGCCGTCGGTAGCCTATAGCGCTTAAGTCGGGCGTATTTTCTCTGAGAAAGAGAGGTCGAAATCGGCGGATCTCTATATTTCACTGTGGTTTCCCACTGATTTCTTCCTCTGTGGTTTAATCGGTAAACGAGACTGTTTAATTTTTTTTTTTGAAAGATTTAATTTCATCGAGAACCGTCGTAACTTTCGTACAACGATCCACTTGTGTTTCATTTTAACGCTTGAAAATTCTTTATTTCTGGCATCATTTGCAACTTTTGAGAAACCAAGGAGGGAAATTTCTTTCTGAGGACGTTGAACAATCTTTTCCATAACTCGATGTCAGCATAGTCTCGAACATTGGAATTTCCTCTTTTCTCGAACTTGCTTTTTTATCACTAATTTATTAAGGCTAGAGTTGGACGACAAAATTGCAAAAATTATTCGAAAACTTCGAAGCTCTGAGAAAAGGATTCAGCTCGGACGACGCGAATACTATAGAGGTAGATCGAAATTAGTTTACCGAGGTTCGACGCCATAAAGTAGGATTCACAATCGTACACCATATTTCCTTACTTCCTTAAATCGCTAAGACTTCCAATTCTTTTCAGGTACGCCGGGGTAATTCAAAGGAACAAATAAGCTCGTAATATATTTCGCGAACAGATGGAATTGAGGATATAAATCAGTTGCAGCGCGAAATGAAATTTTCATAGAACGGAAGAAAACGATAATCGATGTCGACTCGGTATTTATACTTTCAAGAGATAAAATGAAATTCGCCTTGCGATGAATCTACTTGCAACAAACGTACCACGTTGACATTCACTTTCTGTTGTAACTTTTATATCGCTTATTTAGGGATATCTTGCAATCCAAAATAGAAGAAAAAAAAAAAAAATAAAGAATTTGAAATGAGTTTGCGATTTATAGTACATTTTAAATAAAAATGTTTCACTTCGTCGCGGTTTTAATCTACGATATGATTGACAGACAATTAATTTAACGTGCTGTTTAAAAATCTAGCTGTTCTAACGTCAAATTCGTTTGGAAGGAAAATAATTATGTTCAATTTTGTTCGCTCTTTAATTTCATAATATTATTCGTGTCACAAATGATGATTCTCGCGTGTCAAAAAAAAAATTATTTGTCAAAATAAGAACAGGAGTGAAATACAAAGTCTCGAGGATCACGAGTTTAAACTTTACTTGAAATATTCTATCAGCGATATGAGAATAATTATTTCGCGATTGTTTAAAAATTTCAATTATTAACGACTGAAAGCAACAGTTTAATAATATGCGTTGTTTTATCTTTATTCACTCTTTAATTTCGAGAGATTGTTCCACGCTGAACACGTACAGCTTAACGCGCGACAGTTTATCAAGCGTTGAAGGTCCCTCGATTCGTCAAAATCAAGGGAAAATTAAAACTCGAAGTTCCAAGGCTATCGATTCTAAATTACATCGGAATCGACCTTTCGGCTTTTGCGTTCGTCTTCTATCAAGATTTATCGCTAGGCGATAAAAACTCGAATCGAGGCCAATTACGTAGCTACGGATGCACTTTTGCTTGCACTGGCATCTTTCCTCGTAAGTCTATGCAAATTCATCGCAGTGAATCATCGCGCGTGGCGTATGTACAGGGTTGAAAGAAAAGTTTGTCCGTGGCTATCGCAGATGAATTCTATTTGATGGAAATATATGTAAAAAGAAAACCTGCAGCAAAATTGACCTTGACCTTGAACTTCAAGATTAAAATTTTTTTTTACATTGTATTGATCTGTTCATCGCGAAGGTAAAACTTTTCCAAGAAATCATAGATCGCGACCTAATAGTTTCTTAATCATTTAACACGGCGTGCGTCCTAACAGCGACTTTATAATTCTGTACGTGTGAATGCCTATTTTACGTGTAATTTTCGTATTAGATTTCACTAACATTTGATTTACCATAATTTTAGCATCAGAGTGAGTTTAAATAACCAACTGTCAACATTATTCGAAATATAAACATAACATCCGCCCGTATCCAGAACCATAAAGTCGCTGTTAGAACGCACGTGTCCTCGATGTTAAATGATCAAGAAACTTTTCTGTCATTTCTCAAAAAAACTATTAGATTGCGATCTGTGGCTTTTTGAAAAAGTTTTACCTTTGTGATACAAAGACCACGTCGAGAATTTTTTGTTCCAAAATTATAACATTTTCTCAGTTTTAAGTATATTTAAGTAAAACAAAGTGGGGAAATTAAATAATAAATTTATTACTTCTCAATAATTTCTATCCAGTGATGTCGTACCGACAAGTTGAAGAAGAAAGCGACGAATTATTGTATACGGTTCGGTCACTCGTTATGGTCCGCAATCAGTTGCCAAGCGCAAGTGGTTAATAATCAGTCGAAGCAAAAATCGGTCGTCATAAAAATCTAATTAAAATAAATAGTATTATTGTTAAATCTCGTAATATATTTATTCATATTACGCGCGAATATTTAAGAAAACGACGCTGATTTAAAATGAGAAACGAAGAGAATAAGAAAGCAGAAAACATTTTGTGTTCCTTGCAGTTGTTAACCTCTTGCGCTGGAATGACGTGCCGCGCGCGTCGAGAATTTTTTTTTGTTCCGAAATTGTAATATTTCCTCGGTTTTAAGTATAATTCAAGTAAAACAAAATAGGCAAAACAGATGATAAATTTGTTACTTCTCAATAATTTCT
Source organism: Frieseomelitta varia (assembly GCF_011392965.1). Classification (NCBI taxonomy): domain Eukaryota; kingdom Metazoa; phylum Arthropoda; class Insecta; order Hymenoptera; family Apidae; genus Frieseomelitta; species Frieseomelitta varia. The sequence continues at coordinate 557,465 of NW_025110115.1, read as the reverse complement.
ATCCAACGACATCGTACTGACGAATCGAAAAAGAAAAAGAAAGGGACGAATTATTGTATACGGTTCGGTCACTCGTTATGGTCCGCAATCAGTTGAAAGTGGTTAAAAACCGATCTGCGGGTCGAGGTTTTCTCTGTCTCGCGGCAGAATGGCGGAGAAAGACCTTTACTGTCTTTACAGAAGATTTTTCGACGGTGGTGTTACTTTATCACCTGGCTATCTTCGCGGCCCGAACGAATCCCTTACGACGCGGGTAAGACGAGAATTTCTTTCTTTCCGGCGAATGAAAACGGTCGGATTGCTCGAAGATAAGGCGGAATCACGCATCCTCGTCGGCTTTATTAAAACGTCGCGTCGGTAGAGACGTTCGCGCGCCTCGGCTGACACATTCAATAAAGCAGGATCTGACAGGATAACGGTAGTTGAGGATTGACAACGTTAAGAATGAATTGATTGCGGTTTGATTCTCTCTTTTCTCCTTTAAATTTCTATTGTAACTTCGAACACGTCGATGGGGTCACAGTTTGTTCTTCGATTGTTTGTGGAATTTTTAGGATGATTCAAGCGGAATCAATGATCTGCTCAGACTGTTGATTTACGTTCTTGTTCGAACATATTAGGGTAGATTTTTTAGTTACTTCAAAGTAAAGGATAGCTAAAGATCAATTGAGTACTTTATATGAAACAGATGATGTAATAGATTACTTACGTATTGATAATTTTGCTTGAGAATATATGAAATTAAGTTTAATTATTTGAATATTTAAGAATAATATTTGAAAATATTTAAATATTGATAATATTTTATTAAAGAAATTAAGTTTAATTATTTGAAAGTCACATGAAAATAGATACATTAACAATTTTATAAAATGTAAAATATAAGTGTATGAAATATAGTTACATAACATATATTATTATTTTACAAATGTATCATTTTATATTTCATATTTAAAGATGATAAATGACGAAATATGATTGAAACATTTTATAACTTATATTTGAAAATGATGTACGATTGAAATATTTTACATTTCGTGTTTGAAAGTAATGAACATTCGTACTTCAATAAATCAAAGATATAATTCCTGAATAATGAAATCATCCTCTTAACTCAATACATCGACGCTTCGATTATTAAAAAAACACGTATGTAGTTGTCGCAATAAATTCCCCGCGTGATTGCACTCCAACGGCTCCACTAAATTATTGCTCCCACTTTCGAAACTTCCGGCCACTTTCTGGACGACGGATTTTCAAATGTGTCGCAATGCGTCCTCCGATACATTTACCACGTTCAAGACGTCCTTTAATGGAATTAACCACGCGCTTTTTCCGCTCTTGGGTCAGAATGCGAGAGAAGAAAGAAAGAAAGAAAGAAAGAAAGAAAGAAAGAAAGAAAGAAAGAAAAAAAAGGAAGAATAGTCCCCCTTTCCTCAAAAAAAAAAAAAAAAAAATCCGACGAGGGAAAAGGGGTAGAAACCTTTGACGCAGAGAGTAAAAAGGGATGAAATTTTCAGCAAATATTTCCCCCACAATGACAGAAATATCGCCGGCTACGTTTTCCACGACAGCATTAAAAACTGCAAGCACGTTGGCTGCGTTTTGCTTTTATTAAAGCATCGCGGTTTCGCCCTTTTGAATAATACATTGTAGCCGGTGGTTACGTATATACTTTTAATAGCCGTGTCCCCTCAAAGGCCAGAGCCACCGTTTCTCTCTTTCGGAATTTTTCTTCGCTTATCAGCTAGCCAGCGGTTATATCTCGTTCGCGTTTATATCGGTTCGTATCTCGTTACGTGAACTTTTCTACGAGACGATGGTTGGTTGGTACCGTAACGGTGATCTCCGATGATCGAGCCCGTGAACGTGCGCTTGTCCCTCCATTTTTTCCACCTTTATTCCTTTAGATAATAGGGAAGCGAGCTTCACGAATGTAACAGGATCTCTGCAAGATCCTGATGCGAGGTGCAGTGTTATAATCTTACTTTTTTTGTAGTAGCTATAATTATAATTACAATTATATTTCTAATTATTTTATATTTTATATTGTAATTATATTTATTATATTATAATTATATTATAATTATATTATTTTATATTTTATATTATAATTATATTTACAGTTATTTTATATTTTATATTATAATTATAATTATCATAATACAAAATAATAATATAATAATTATTGTAATATTATTATTGTTGTCATAATAACCACATTTATACAGTTACAATGTTATATTATAAATTATGCACAAAATATACGAGGTATTTTTATATTCATTCATATTCATCGTTAGAAATTATAATGTAGAAATTATAATTATAATTATTATAATGTTAATAACAACATATCTTAAATGATTGTAATACAAAAATCGTTATCATCGTTTACACACATATGTGTATTACATTTTGAGAAAGTTTGTTCGGTGCCTTTATACCGAATTTTAATGTACAAATCACCACATTTATAAAACACTATATAGATTGTTAAAAGAGACAATATGTTCTTCTTTGATTTTGAATTGAAAATTTTTCAATAGTAAGTTTAGATCTGTTTCAACTTGAAAATTGAAAATTCGAGAAACCCGAATTTTCCTTGAATGCAAGAAGAAATTGTTTTAAAACAATTGGCTCGTTTTAATTATGCCTCGAAGCACAATCAATAAATAAATAACAAGTTTATCCAATGATACTAGAAAATTTATTTAATAAAAACATTTTCAAACACAGAATTGCATAAAATGTATAGAATTTGAAGAAATACATATTTAAAATGTTCAAAGTGTAGTAACTTTCTACAAAGGCTTTATTTATTTTTTTTTTTAATTGTCTATGTATACCTATTATTGTATTATATTATTGTTATGTTCTCTATAGATAAAGTTATAAATTTATTACGTTATGTTCTCTATAGGTAAAGATATAAATTTGCATAAAAATTCATAGTCTAACCATCAACTTTCTCTACTAATATATTATATTATATTACCATTACTTACTAATATATTATATTATATTATATAAATTATAAATAAATTTATACCATTACTTACTAATATTATAGTATGTTATATTATATTTATAAATAAATTTATAAATTTTTAAATGTCAATCTACGATGCAAGTAATTATTTGAAATTATATTGCCACATTTATTGATACAGAGAGCTGTGCATTATAAGATGTGTGAATTAGCAGCTCGTTGAAACTTTCTGCCTTTTAAAAGTCTTGTTTTAAGCCCCACGTGAAACTTTCGTTGTAAATTTCTTATTTGAGGCTATCCATTTAAACCTCAAGAACCCTTCACTCTACACGCCTAAAACATATACACTCATAATCACTACACCAGTTGTATAACGGCGGTGTACACGTGTTCTTAAAATTTTAGCTTCGTAGACGTTAATCATACTATATTTTAGAATGTCTCTCCGTTTCAGAAATCTGAAGCACGTCGTTAAAAATTAAGTGAATTTCAAACACAGATAATTAAATTAACTTCAGATATTGATAAATTTCTCCATCGACTTTTCTTTTACGACACTTCACTTTAAATTGCTTCTCACACTTTTCACGCCCTTCCGCTTCGTCGTCAAACAAATAAGAAAATAAGAAAAATTAGAAACTGATAACACGAAATCGATCTTGACATTTTTACGAAGAAACTCCGCTCGAAGAAGCAGTATAATCACGAAGTCTAAAGTTTTTCATAGGATATAGAACTTCGACACGGAGAAATTTGTTAAAAACCACGTGTCTTAAAATTCTTAAAAACTCAACGAGGTAAAAATTCCAAGTTTGAAAAGTCCAAGAGAAAAAAAAAAGAAATTTCCCCCCATTTGCCTAATTTTCTCATCCTTGTGTACTTTATCCCTTCTTCGTTACGCACGATCATTATAATTAAGGATCATTGTTAAAATTTAAATAGGAAAGAAAATGTACAATCTTGAAACTTTATGAATTTTAAGAACCATCCTTGCTGGTGTCGTCAGTTTTCTTTTACTCAGTGATCATCTTCACGTTCAACTTTAAATATCCTTCGGCCACAGGAACTGAATTTCATATAAATTCGTTTCACACGCTCAAGGACGAAAATTATAGTTCTAATTCGATCAATTATCCTCGAGAACTGTTTCTGCCAGAAGTTTGGCTATGCTGTTCCTGTCTCGAAAGTTGAATAGCTATTGACTGTTTCTGAATTTGTTTCGAAACTGAGTATCGATACCCAAGAGGTGCTGTCGTAACATTGTTCGGGCTTAGAATCAAGATGTCGAAGCGTATTGTCAAATTTGCTTAAAAATGGAATTACTGCTCTTTATCGAGTGAAATATAATTACCATTATGTTGTAAAGTTCGATAGAATCTATATTTAGAATAAAATTTCAAATAAATACAATTTTGTTAAATTTCTTCTATATAGTGAATTCTATAAATTACGAAAAACTTGTTAATCATTATCTTTATATTATTTATATATAATCTATATGCAACACATTAAAATTTCATGTACTAAAGTGTCGTATGTTCTAAAATCAAAAGACAGACATCATGTAAAATAAAATACCCGGAAATGGCTGTGATTTTTAAATTAATTTAAATTAACGTTTCTCCTCCGAATAATATAAAATAAAAATAACAATGTAAAATGTGTATGAAACTTCTGCAAAAATTAATTCTAATATTAACATTTTTTTCGAATTATGAGAAACATTCTTACATAATAATTCAAATATTACATTTTCTATGAAATATACTCGCATTAAAAAAATGCATTAAATATATGTTACAGTTTCTTTGGTGAAGCTTCGTATTTCATTTGTCAAAAGAATATTCCTTTCGTCGCTATCAGAGCAATGATCCATACGAAATTCACTGAATCAAACAATCAGATAATTAACGATTTATAGAAAATGAGATGACACTCTATATCGTTGCTGGATGTTATTTTCTGTTCGTAGAAGTTTCAAATTAAGGTTAATTCCTGTCGTCGAAGGAAGAAGTGCTCAGCTGTTGAATCATGTACAACATTTAATGAAATTATTAAGTTCTCTAAATTTTCTTTTAATGTCCCTTTATACACTTTTTTCTTATTCTTAACTATTGTTGATATCAAATCTTAATTATATCAATCTTAGTTATACTTTTTAAAACAAATTTTTTTTTAATGCAATTTTCTAATATATTTATTATAGTTAAAAGCTTTTGGAACTGTAATTTATAGAATCAGTGCGCAATAGTTTATAAGAGTGTTTTGAAAAATAAATTAACCTATTTTCAGCGAACCTCAACTTGATTAATATGATATAATTTGATGATTATAATTTTATAATAATGATTATAATATAATGTAATTTCAATGTAATTATGTAACATATAATATAATTAATTATTATTCTCCTTTTTCACGTTGAAACTTTTGCATAAAAATGTAACAATTCACTATTCTTGTTTTTCAGTCTTAATTGACGTTCCGATAATTGATCGTTAAGTTAATATCGTTCGACGTTCTTGTAATTTAGGTTCCACTGTCCGTATTGTCTCCTCTCTAATTCGGCTTAATTGTTTAAATTCTTAATTTGTGTTTGAACTCACGATAAATTCATCCACATTTCGTCGACTTATTTTCATTCATTCAATTTTATACATCAATTTTCATTAATTTTATTATTGTTGTTATTTTATTATTGTTATAATGTCATAGAAGCTAGAAGTTATTGATTTCATTTAGTCGAACGTTTGCGAATATATTTCAATAACTTTTACAAAACTTGCACTCAAACGTCGAAAAGTTGGAATAATTCAGCCTCACACATTTGTTTCATTAGTTCCATTATCGTTATTAACTTCACAGAAGCTAGAAATTTTTTTATTTCATTTAGTCAACCACTCGCAGGAGTTGGAATAATTCGAGAAATTCATTTCGTTGTTATTTTTATTTATTCGATGTCCAAATTAAATTTACTTATCTGTTTTGTTATCACTCGTTCATTACGTTTACATCAAACAAGTAATTTTATTGTTATCACTGTTAATTTCGAAGGAATCGTATCCGATCATCGAGTTCATTCGACCAAAACACTTACAAATACCACGATTCAGTTTGATCCACGTTCGAAAACTTCATGTTCCTTCTTCGCGTACGCGTAAAGGTTCAGAGGAAGAGGGATGAGTGAGTTTGATAATTCCATTCGGGCGGATCGCTGCTCGTAGAGATCGAGATCACGGCTGAAACTGACAGGCTGATCTCAAATTTCCCGGTGCACGGTAATCGAGCGAAGCGTCTCTCTCTCTCTCTCTCTCTCTCTCTCTCGAATCGCGTTTTTAAATTCCAATTCCAATTTCGGTTGCAGTTGCGATCGAGCCGATCGAGGGACGGTTCCCGCGAAAAAAAGAAAAGAAAAAAAAAAACGGAAACGTCCCGGTACGCTTTTACGTGTCTGTTCACCGAGGCAAAATCCATCACTGCGGTTGACGAAGAGTCCCTCTCAAAGACCTCGGGATCGACATCTTTGAACGGTGTATCGATAAACTATTCTCCATGTGAAATTCATGATAATCGCCCTGGATATATCCGGAGCATGTTGTTGTTCGCAGCGCTTTCTGATCGTCGAACAATTTGCGAATAAAACGCGTCACGGTTGACAATTTGTTCCTCACGATAGCTCTCCTCCGTGCTACGTACATGACCTAACCGGAATTATAGCGTTTCTCGTGCCATTTTTATTTTACATTGCTTCGCACGATTTTCGTTTGGAATTCTGTTTGAAGTTACTTATTTAGCTTTGTTATTTTATTAGTGTTTTAGTTTAGTATTAATTTAGTGTTGTATTATTAATATTAGTTATTTTAGTATTTTAAGAAGAAAGATTAATTTTAAAGTATTTTATAAGTTTAAGTATTATGTAAGTTTAAGAAAGATTAATTTTAAAATATTTTTAAGATTAAGAAAGATTAATTTTAAAGTATTTTAAGTTTAAGAAAGATTAATTTTAAAGTATTTTTAAGATTAAGAAAGATTAATTTTAAAGTATTTTAAGTTTAAGAAAGATTAATATTAAAGTATTTTAAGATTAATAAAGATTAATTTTAAAGTATTTTAAGATTAATAAAGATTAATCTTAAAGTATTTTAAGATTAATAAAGGTTAAGTTTAAAATATTTTAAGATTAAGAACGATTAATTTCAAAGTATTTTAAGTTTAAGAAAGATTAGTTATTTAGCTAGTATATTAGTCTAGTTATTTATTTCTTTATTTGGCGAAAAGGTGAAAAGACAATCCACAAAAGTCTAAAAAATTTTACACGAGACTTTTGTAAAAGGCAATCATCTGCTCAAATCACGTTATGCTTTAATTCACGGAGGAAGTAAATGATTTACGAGAAACGAAATTATTGTTGCAATCGGAAAAATTTTACCCGAGACAGTCTCGTGTAAAAGGCAATCGTCTACTCGGACCACATTATGCTTTAATTTATGGAACAAGCAAATGATTTACGAGAAACGAGATTGTCTACAAAGATCTAAAAAAACTTTACGCGAGGTAATCTTGAATGAAATTTCTCATTTAAATTGTATTATGCTTTAATTTATGAAAGAAATAAGTGATTCACGAGAAACGAAGTCGTTCCATTTCCAGTCTCGTCGAATTACTTACTTTAAATGTAATATCACTTTTAAAAAGGGTATTAACTAAATATAAGTATTTATTAATTAAATAAATACTTCATACGTCGATATTAACAAACCAAATTTATCTCTTCTACCTTTCTTTTTCGAGAAAATGTTATTGAAATGAAAATTTCAGCCAGAATTTTCCCCATAATTTCGAACTTTTAAATGAATAATAAATTCATTTTAGAATCAATTTAATCACGATTAAAGTAATCATTTTTAAACTTCTCGACTTAAGCTTTTAAACCAGAATATGATAAAATATAAGTTAACCTATGTAATATGATAAGTTAGTATAATGTGATAAAATATGACAACTTAATCTACATAATTTATATAATATGATAAAATGTAACAACCTAACCTATATAACCTACATGATATGATAAAATGTGACAATCTAACCTATGTAGCCTATATAATATAACAACCTAACCTATATAACCTATATAACCTATATAATATGATAAAATATGACAAACTAACCTACATAATATGATAAAACATGATAATAACCTTATCTATAAATGCAACATCGACCTACACAAGTGAAACGTTTCCGCAAAAAAAAAAAAAAGTGTTTTTCCTTTCGGAAAGATAAAATAGACAGATAAAGCTAGTCCATCAGATTCATTTTCCACACACCATTCGTTTCGCAAACGTTACAGTCGCATTAGAAACGCCGCTGCATTTCAAAAACGCATACATAATCCAAGTTACAAGCGCGACGTGCATTACTCTGGGATTCAATCTCGTAAATATCTTTCTTGCTTCGTAAATATCAGTCATAATATCAAATTATCTGCAATTTCGTATTGACAAAATTAGATATACTTCCGAGGAACTCGTCCAACATTACGCCAACGAAAGACAATCGAGTCTGACTCGTCGACGAACAGTCTTCTCCAATCAATCGTATTTTGGCTGATAACGTAAAATTCCCGAAACGTAATTTCCAAGTTACGTGGGGCATTGCGGTCGGGACAAAGGACAGAGAGGGTCGGAACAGCGACAATAGCAGGTGAACAAACATGTTTCGTTAATTACTGAAATTTTCAGTTGTGCATCTCATTCGAGGAAGCAGCGCTGTAGTTTGAGCGTAATGAACTTTTCGTGTATTTCATGTCTGAAGATAACGGCGCAACATTGTACGATAAGGCACAGCGGAGAGGTTCTAATAAAGTTACATTGGAATTAACTAGTTACGTTTTATCTTTGAAATTTTCAGTTCATACTTTTTTCTTTTCTCTCTTAGTTTGATGTCATTTCCAACACTGAACTGTAACTGATCAAATGAAATAATGGTAACTATACATAATTATCGATTTAATATAGGAGACAATGCCAGAAATAACTTTCAGATAACGAGAGGGAGAAAAAGTTGTTATTTTCATCTCGTTTTAACGAGAGATAAATGAACGAAAGAAATAACAGCGGATGTAGAATTTTAAATAATATTTTGAAAGCGGGCGTTGTATACGTTTAGTACTAACAATAAGCAAACGGAAAATTAGTATTATAGTGTATTATAGTGTACTATAGTATTATAGTGTAACGATAATACTAATATACGCTATAATATTATACTGTAACTATAATACTAATATACGCTATAGTATTATAATGTAACTATAATACTAATATACACTATAATATTATAGCGTAACTATAATACTAATATACACTATAGTATTATAGTGTAATTAAATCTGGTGTAACAAAACGTAAGATATATCTTTAAAGAAGAAAAAAATTAATATCGATTGATTTTCCAAAATATCTGTCGACTATTAAAAATGTATAGATGTTCCCAAAACAAATCGTTCATTAGAACAGTCGTTCATTTAATGAGTATTAATTTCACTTAAATTATATTTTTTTAGTTGCACTCTAGATGAAATTAAGTTTAACAATTAAATATATATATTTTAATTTAATAATTTCAATTTAATATAACAGATATAGTGCTCTAAAAAATTAAAAAGATCAAAGTAATTGTCTATGCTAATTATAACTTTTGCAATTTGCAATATTCTTTTTTTCAACAATCTTTGCCTATATTTGGATTTATTTATTTAATTCACATAAAACGGATTGTGTAATATTTACCACTACTTGTGTCAAACATTTTCAGCAGTTTTTTTTTTTTTTTTTTATGATTAATTCGAAATACATTATTCCAGATTATTCGAGAAATTGCGTGTTTTTTGTTCAAAGAGTGCTTTGTCACTGTCATCACGATATGAATCTGCGCATAATCCTACTGGGGCTGGAAGTTTCCGCCATTTATTTTAAACTATATATGTTACTGTAGTTATTGTCGACGTAAGCGTTAACAAGTTTCCCTTTGTTTCTCCGCGTTTATTTCTTTCAGAAAGTTGGCGTTTGATATCTTTGCGATTTCTCGAATCGAAACTTACGCAAAGAATCGAGCACATTAATTAATTGACACGTAGAATATACAGAGATTTAAAATTGCATCATCTGTGAAATTTAATTTTCATTTTCCATCTTCTATAGATCATTCGGAATTGTAACTCTCGTGGAGAGTTTTTCAATAAATTTCAATAAAAGCTTCGTATTCAACATGTTCATATCCCCGTGTATTACGTGCGATACACGACGCACGATTTGTCCGCTTTCACGACACGTGATCTACGAAATTTTTACGCTATATCCGTTTACTATATACATATGTATGTATCGTGTTTCAAGCATCAACGCTGAACAAAGTTTATTTAAGATATTTGTTGAAGAAAGCTGATACGATGGAACAAAATTCTTCTAAAAATCGAAAATTGAAAGTGAGAGAAATTGATAAAGACTTGTTTAATAAAATTTTGCGTGAGGATAGAATTTTTAAATTAAGTAAGTGCAACAATTAAAAAGGGCTTGCTTAGTCAGCTTCTTACAAACTGAATTGAAAGTTGGCAAGGCCAGCTAAATATTATAATATTGTTTTAGGTCGAGTAAGTATTTAATAATTTTTATACTGAAAAATATCTAAGATTATCTCGACGTAATTTCCGTTTGAAAAATTTTGCGAAATTTGTTCTACGTTTAATTATCACGTAAATGTTCACAGCCAATTGAAAATAAGAAATTCAAAAAAAAGACTTTTTCAATTGCTCAAGGACTAAATGAAAAATTTGAAAGTTTTACAAATTAAAATAAGAAATTAAGAGGGACATACTTAGTCTGCCTCTTCCAAATTGAATTGGAAATCAATGAATTTTTACTTCAACTTGAGACCACCGAAAACAGATTAATTGATTATCGATAATTAGATGAAGCGAGCGTTATAAAATGAAATGATTTTCGTACCGAATATATATTAGATCGTCTCGAGACAATTTCCATTCGAGAAAACTTCTGTTATATGCTAATCATCACACAATTGCAAGGTATCTACGTTGTGGCAACAAGATGACACAGGCGGAAATTGTGCCATGTTTCCTTGCAAGAAGAGATAGGTTCACCAGGCGGTGGTTGTATTAGCATCCTCTCGATTTCTCCTAATTCGAGATGCTAAACGCTTGGAGTTTAGTAACGCCTTCGAACTTAACCTCCACAAACAAAACGTTCTATCCATTCGTAATATTGGATGAGATATCTCGCGTCAGAACCACGTTTGAATTAAATAAAAGAGAAATTTAAACATTTCGAACATTAGCTTTTAGGATGAAATAAATGTTTATTGTTCTAGGACATTAATTTATGATCGTGCTACTTCACGAATTTGATTCAATCGCGTCTTAATGAAAAGAAAGGGATAGAGGTAAATGATAGACGAGCTTAGTTTTTCGTCATACAAAATCTAAATCATTAACTAACTCGATAATGTATTTTACGCAATGGTAGTATAATTATCAATTTTGTGTTTCTGTTTAATATTAATAACGATATGTATTCTGTAATCGATTGTTTTCAAAATTGTAGCAAGCACTATAACAGGTGATATAATCGTAACATAATTGCCAAATTTTGTCTATATAAAATTTTGCTTCCGATCGTGCAGAATTAACTAGAAAGGTCGTTGACATCTCAGTCGAAGCTGCAGCATCAATTTTATCGTTTCTGAAAAATGTTTGTCCCAAAAATTCTGTCAACGTTTAACTAAAATTGCTTAAATTATTATTTACAGAAAATGGACAGATATTTAAAATGTAAAATAAAGTAATTTCACAGGAATTTTCTAGCAAATATGAAGTATCCAGTTTTATAAAATGATCCGAAATTTTATTCAAACGATAGAACAATCAGGATCTCACTGAATACCGAGAGCCAAAAAAATAACCAAATAAAACGAACGTATTCCGAAACACTCAACACACATTTCTATTTTTTTTTTCTTTTTTCTTGTTTTCTTCACCAGATAATCAATAATTCCGACTAGATTTGTCCCCTTAATCGGACAAATAACAAACGAAGCGGAACAATCAGCGCATTTGCCAGTAGCGTTACGTCTCTCGCAATTAACCTCATTAACTGGTAGAATAATTGCTGTTTACTCTCTCCGATCGCGTGGAACGCTTGAACGAAACAGCATCTTCAGCGGAACGGCGCGCGCGTATTCAGACACGTATTCAGCCATTGGTAACACCATTGGGGGTTGCGTAACACAGCAGTTGCCATTAATATCGATGGCTGCCGAATTTCATTAGAACGCGGTAACTGTGTCCCCGCGGTTATGTCCGTGAAACCAGTCCATTTTCCAGAGGGCGATCGCGTTCCGTTCGAACGACCCGGCGTTGTCGCGAGTCCGATTGTCTTACAGGCAGAAAGAGTCACTCGGCGGTTGGTTCCGCGTCAACCAGGGAAGGGTGGCCATCGATTTTTCCTCGTCGTCGCGTCGAATACCCGCGCCCTTTGCTTATTGCAATTTTTCTTCCAACTCCGATGTAATCTTTCCGGTAATCCGTCTCCTAACCCGTCGCCTCGAGCAAACGAATCGACACCAGTCCGGTGGATAATTGAAATACTTGATCGGCGGCCTGGAAATTATAAAATTCGAAGATGAAGAATCGTCGAGCATCACGATTGAGATGTGACGATCGAGAAATCGGGGGAAAGACGATTTAAATTCTATGTATTTGCTAGTTGGTAGATAGATAATTATTAGCTACTAATTGTTAACTGGTTGCTAGTTGATAATTAGCTAATTGTTTAGTATTTAATAATTGGTTACTAGTTGGTAATTAGCTAATTAGTTAGTATTTAATAATTGGTTACTAGTTGATAATTAGCTAATTAGTTAGTATTTAATAATTGGTTAGTAGTTGATAATTAGCTAATTAGTTAGTATTTAATAATTGGTTACTAGTTTATAATTAGCTAATTAGTTAGTATTTAATAATTGGTTACTAGTTGATAATCAGCTAATTATTTAGTATTTAATAATTGGTTACTAGTTGATAATCAGCTAATTATTTAGTATTTAATAATTAGTTACTAGTTGATAATTAGCTAATTATTTAATAATTGGTTACTAGTTAATAATTAGCTAATTATTTAATAATTGGTTACTAGTTAATAATTAGCTAATTATTTAATAATTGGTTACTAGTTAATAATTAGCTAATTATTTAATAATTGGTTACTAGTTAATAATTAGCTAATTATTTAATAATTGGTTACTAGTTAATAATTAGCTAATTATTTAATAATTGGTTACTAGTTAATAATTAGCTAATTATTTAATAATTGGTTACTAGTTGATAATTACTAGTTAATAATTAGCTTATTTACTAGTTACTAAATTGGTTATTAATTATTATCTGCGGATTGGTATTTACTAGTTACTAAATTAGTTTACTTATTTACCAGTCACTAAATTAGTTACTAATTATTATTTTAAGATTAGTAATTTACTAGTTACTAAATTAGTTAGTAATTAAATCTGCGAATTAATAATTCACAGCAACGATTAGTTATTTTTCTACTAGTTGCTAGATCAATTACTAATTGTTAACTGATTACTAGTTAATAATTAGCTAATTATTTACTAGTTAGTAATTAGCTTATTTACTGCATAGATAAATTAGTTACTGATTATTAAATCTGCGAATTAGTAATTCACAGCAACGATTAGTTACTATTTAAATTCTACTTATTTGCTAGTTGCTCGATTAGTTGCTAATTATTAACTGATTATCAGTTAATAATTACTAATTAAGTTAACAATAGGTTACTAGTTGATAATTAGCTTATTTACTAGATACTAAATTAGTTATTAATTATTAAATCTGAGAATTAGTAATTATTAGAAATGAAATTGGTTTCGGTGGAATATAACAGCGAAGCAATGAATAGACGAATTGAAATTTTCGAAAAATAAATTTTTTTTTCTTTTTTTTTTTTGCGTGGAACTTTTACATTATATGCGAGATTATTAACGACAGTGAGATTTAGCAGATTATATAGATATGTGTATGCAAGGGAATTCAAAGCTTTCAGAATGTCTGAAATAGGTTCTACGAAGTCAAATTCATTTCGTATAACGTTGTTGTTGCAAAGATTGCGGTTCAGTTTTTTTAATTAGGTATTCCTGCGTTAATTCAATGATCCTCAGGCGAGTGAGTATGGTTCTTTCTATTTTACTCACGCTATTGCTCGTTATCGTCGATTTTATAAACGTGCATGTTTCAAATATACTTTTAAATTACAATATTATACAAGGATAAGTCATTGTTTTAATTGTAACTTGTTGCTATTAATTTACAGCACAAAAGTCTGTTTTTTTTTTTTAACATTTTCATTCTAAAAGGAAATTCCTATAATGGTATCATAGATGCCTATAATTATATAATATTTCGCGGAAAACAAAATAAAATTTTCACGTTTTCCTGTTGACAAATATGTTTTAAGATTGGCAGTGAAATTCAGTTAAATTAAAGATTTTAAAATCAGCCGTTACGGTCTGTGACGACCGAAATATACCCGGCTAAGAATAAAAAGCAAAATTTACTGTCGATATCTTTAAAATTCGAAAGAAATAAAAATTGTTGTGACAGGACTCGTGGAAAATTTTAAAGCACTAAATATGACGAAAGAAATATATCGAAAATATTGTGGAAATACTTTCCAATAAAATACATCAAACAATTTTCTACTAAGCCTCTCTCTCTCTCTCTTTTTCTTTTTTTCTCTTTGTCGATACGAATCGAGAGCGAATTCATATCTTTCCGCGAGTCTCGTCTAACACTTGGAGATTCGTTCGCGTGTTTATCCTCGTTGTCAGGGCTAACGAACAGGTTTTAATTAGCCCGTAATGAGAGAGATAATGGCGTCGAATCGATGAACTCAATTTTCAGAATGAGAGAAACGTTATTGAGGGAACGGGGGGGGGGGGGGGGGGGCTCGAGCTCGTCCCCTTCGCCCCTTCTCTTTCCTTTCCATTCTTTCGTCGTAGCCGAGTCTCACTCTCGCGAGAACGTCGAGAACGCATCGAGTGGCAATTGAAAATTAATTAATCACTTCCGCGTCGGCGGATCGGCATCGTTCGGATTAACGAATCCGCGTTAATAAAGTCACCGACGCGTGGAAACATTTTGTAGCCGATATGCACGAAATTTCCCTTATCGCGGGAGAGGAGACGTGGGCGATGGACGCTTTACTTTACTTCGCGCGTTTGCATTTTAAATGAGGTTCGCTTGGTATCTCGCTTCCTCGAGCGGAGCTGGCTTGTAAAAGGCGGTATCTTCTTTCCCTCGATGGGGAATTTTGTGAACTATCGGGAGAAACGACGCTGTAATTTAATTGCGAGAGGAGGGTATTTGTAGAACTGTCTCGTTTGGAGTTGTCGTCTCAGAATTTTTCATTTAACGCCAAAAGCAGCGAGGATTAAACTGTGAAACGTGCATCGAGTGCAAGGAATGGGGAGGGGGAATGCGTTTCACGAAAAATTATTCAAACCTCTGCTCAAAGTACATTCTTATTAATCTACTGAATTCTTCGTGATCCCATGAATTGGCCATTTTGAACCATATTTGGACCGTATTGCTTTTCAAAGTTCAGCTTTCATTCGCAATATTTATGATTACTTCCTCTTAATTCCACAATCATACAATAGTATAATAATAAATGTAATTAGTTTGTTTAGAAAATCGTTTGATTCTACTAGCTATTGAGATAAATTCTATAGTTATTAATTGTTACATATAGATCCTATAATTAGCAGTTTTTATAATTATGGTTTGAAATAACAATAAAAGGAAGAATTCATAATTTAATAAATTTATTTATTTAGCAAATTATTAAATTACATTAGTTAAATTATTATATCACCTGCTGATATAAAATACGCAAAGATGGTAGGTATGAAGATAATATGGAGATTAAATTTTGTTATAGTTGTCTTTCAAGGTAGAGAAGAATGTTACCTTAATTTAGAAATTCTATTTAGGATAGTTAAAAAGACATGTTAGATTGAATAATTTTCAATTACAAATGTCACAGATTGATCGATCAAATGTAGAAATTAAATGTGAATGTGCAAACTTAAAGAATGTGGCCAATTTTAACAATGAGTTTGTTCAATCTGATTTGTTATGTATTACAATAATCGAGTAAATATAGTAAAATATGAAAGTGAAAAAATAGAATGAATCGGGAAGTTTAATAAATGAAATAGAATTAACTTATTTATGTATTTCTGCTTATTTCAATTATGAACTTATTTCATTTGTATTGAAATTACATTAATGTACTGTAATGAAAGTGATATACTGACTTTTCACAGGATTTTTATGCATTTATGAAAAATTCAAAAGTTCAAAATTGCAACACAATGCGAATAACATGGAAAAATACATAAAATATCGAAAGTATAATACTCCTTACAATATTTAATAAGTGAAATATTTTTCATCTGGATTCCATTTTTTTTTAACCATCTTCATAAAAATATAAAATTGCATGAACATTCGCACTCTGTTGATCAATTTTATAGAGTAAGGAAATTCAATAAACTTGGTCCCATAGATGTGATATAATTATTTATGTGAATGTACTCTACTCCATGTGAAATTGTTTGATGTACTGCATTGAAGGGTGTCAATCAATGAAATGTAGAATTAACTTACTCCCACAAGGGTGGTATAACTATTATGTATTCTAATAATGAATTTATTCAATTATATTTATGTATACTATAATTAATAACGAAACTTGTTTGATATGTTATATAATACAATAAATATTATAAAATAAGAGGGTTCAATAAATGAAGTATAAAATAATATTACCACAAAAGCAATATAACTATATTTATATTTTAATAATATAATAATAATAATATTATATTATATTAATATTTATATTTTATTAATATAATAATAATATTATATTAAATATTATAGAATGAGAGAGTTTAATAAATGAAGTATAAAATAATATTACCACAAAAGCAGTATAACTATATTTATATTTTAATAACATTATATTATATTAATATTTATATTTTAATAATATAATAATAATATTATATTATATTAATATTATATTAAATATTATAGAATGAGAAAGTTCAATAAATGAAGTATAAAATAATAATACCACAAAAGCAGTATAACTATATTTATATTTTAATAATATAACAATAATAATATTATATTATATTAATATTATATTAAATATTATAGAATGAGAGAGTTCAATAAATGAAGTATAAAAATAATATTACCACAAAGGCAATATAACTACATTTGTATTTTCTATACTACATATCTATACTTATATCTTAATGATGAATTCGTTCCATTATGTTTAAAATTTAAAAAATACATTAATAGTAATCAAGTGAAAGCAAAGAAGGACGATTACGAAAATGTTATGAAACAAAAGAGCGAACTTATTTCCCAAGAACAACGCGACGTCGCGACAGATCAAGAGCAGAAATCGATGGGCAAACGTAACGACGTTCAAGTAGCTTCTCGAGCGTCACTTTTCCAACTCTCTCATCTTACACGATTGCCCGTATCGATCGTCCAACGTCATAGAATTAATTCAAAAGTAATCCGTACTCGATCGAGCCCGAACAAGATGCACAGAGACGAGTTAGCTCCGGCTAGAGCTGATTGTGTGTACCGAGGCGAACTATTCCGGGAGCGAGCTTTAAAGTTCAAATCGATCAGCGTCGAATCAGTCGGCCGACTATCGAACGACGAACGATTTAATATCGCCCGAACACGGCCACGAGCGTGGCAAATTATTTTCCACGATCGTCTCTAGCTGCATCCACGAAGAACGAATCCGATTCATCCCTTTGAAAGACGCGTTTCGTAAGGATTTTTCACACAGGATTTTTCTTCTATATTTTGTATAGAAGTTTACCTCTTGTTAAGGTCTTCTAGTAATTATTTAGATGGTGTTAGGTCTTCTGGTGATTATTTATTTGTTTAAATTAATTAATTAATATATTAATTATATATAATAAAAATATGTTAATTATATATAAATATTACAGTATATTATATTATGTTATATTATATTATATTATATTATATTATACTATATTATATTATATTATATTATATTATATTTTATTATATTACATTATATTACATTATATTACGTTATATTACGTTATGTTACATTATGTTATATTATGTTATATTTTGTTATATTTTGTTATATTATATCATATTATATCATAAATATTAATATATAAATATATTGATTAATTAATAAATAATAATGGGCAATAAAGAGTTAAATTAATACGTCCTTGAAAGTCTAAATAGCACTGTAGGATATATATAAAAAGAGAATAGTTATATGAATATTATTTTATATAAAATAATATTTGTAACATAAATAATGTAATGTAATATAAGTAAAATAATATTTTATATAAAAAAAAATAGTAATGTAGTATGTATAATAAGAGATATAGAATTATAGATCAAACGAGTAATTTTGTCACAAACTTTCTGAAATTGTTTGATCAATATGGTTTGCATGACGATTAGATTCGAACCAGAGAATCTTTAATCGCTTAAAAAAAAAAGTCTTCCATTCTTGAAATAAAGTTACGAATTTAATTTATTCGTAGTATTATTTAATTATTAGAAAAACACGAAAAAATTAGAGTAAATTATGTAGTTTTCAGAAATTGAAATTATTATACAATTAAACAAGAAAATTTGATATGACACAGTTGAAGATAATTTTTGAAATAGTGGCTGATAAATTGATGAAATTTCGTTAAGGGTCAAAGGTATAATTATCGTGACAAGAGATATTTTAATGTTGTGTACAAAAATTCCAAAAATTGAAAGAACTGATGCAACAAACAGGCGGCTCCGTTTCATTAAAATTAAAAATCAGGTGTATTTCAACGAATGTTAGTATTAATAAAATTTTACCAAGGTCCAAGTCCTCCTTACATCAATCGAGAGATCTTTTTCCTTTTTCTTTTTCAACGAAATAAGATACGCAAGAAGTGATGAATTATTTAATTTCTAGAAACTTTAACACCTAAATTTCTAAGAATTCTTGAATGTTGCTGAACCAGAGCGTAGAGTATCTTTTTATTAAAAAAATTCTCTATTAAAAAGTACTTCTTCTCCTTAAAAAGATTTATGACTCTGACAGCAAAAGAAAAAAACATTCTTATAAAATAATTTTAAAAACACCACAAAATATCGACGAAATGGGCGTCGAATGGGCGTCGAATCCAAGCACTCGCGGACGATAACAATTCTACGATTCGAATTTCCGCCCTCGACGAACGTGTCCGATTCGGAATCGAGGAGACCGGCTCGTCGACGTTCTTTTTTTTTCTCTCTCTCTCTACCGGTGCAGCGCCATTTTTCTACGATGAATAGTGTAAGCACACACATAGAATACAGAGCTGGTGTTTTCATCCGTGTCGACTCGTAAATTAGCCGATGCACTTCCACCAGCCACCATTATTCTACTCGAATGGCCCGGCGATTCTCGCTGCGCGCACCTATGCACGTGTTTGTACGCTGGCTTGTTCTCCTTTTCTCCTTTTAGGGTGGGCTACTTTCCGACTGACCCGTTTCCCTGCTGCAGTTGGGAAATGCGAATTTAATTGAGGAAACAAAGAGCGGTTAAAGAAAGGAGAGGGGGGGAGGTAATGCAGTACAAATTCGGGATACAACTTTCTTATTAGGGATGAAAACGCTTGGAATTTCTACAGCTTGATCTCTGGGATGTTGGACATTTAATATGTACTTAAATTAAAGGAGTTCGTGAATTTGTAAATTTTCCACTCCATTACGTTCTAGATTAATGCATCAAGCAACCAGTGAATTTTGTATTTTATTTTATTCTAGCGAATTCCCCACACTAAATTAGTAAGTTAATAAATTGTTCTATTTATTTATTTATGACTTATTTCACTCTATTCTCCAGTATTTTACTCATTACTTTACTTATTACTTCCTCAGTTTGCTCTTCATTCATTTCATTCCAATTTAAATGAAACATAACGCAAGAAAGAGCAGTTAAAAAACTACGTATCAATAATATGGCATAAATTATAATTAAATATTCAGAAAAAGATTAAGTATGTTAAATGTATCATATTAGCTAGTAATTAATTAGTAAATGTATTATATTATATATACATCACTGTATTATTATTATATTATTAACTACATTATAGATATTATTAATTACAGTACATTTAAAGTCATCAATTCGATTCGAACTAACTCTAAATTTCCACATTACTTCTCTTTACTTAAAATCTTTCCCACGCAAGTTGTTCGCCTCTGTCATGCTCCACACCGGGAGCTTTTTTTTCTCTTTTTTTCGACAGGATAAAATCACTGGATTTGATCTTCGTAATACACTCGATTCAGCGCCGATATTCCCGATCGTTCGGACGTTGGGAATTTTTGAAATTCACAATTGATGGGTACTTGTATGCTGGAAGTGTACGAGAACAGAATGCAAAATTTTTCCGGCGGCCAACGTGGCTTTTAAAGCGGAAATCTCATTTCACTGTCGCGGCCGCGTGCATCGTATAAAGAATTCATACCGGAAACCACTTTGCATCCTACCTTTCGGATGGCTACGCAGGCCACCGCCGATGAGTGGCGTATTTTACCCCTTCGAGAGAAATATACTTATGCGAATGTATGCGTATAGTGTATCAGCCTGTCGCGCATTTAGAAAATGGAATACTATAATCTATGTATGAAGGTGAGCTGGTGTATCCCGTCAACTATAAAAATATATTGCTGCCATATTGCACAAGCATGTCATTGCACAAAGTTTTTTTCACATCTTCGAAAATAACGGAGATGTTCAAGATGATCATGTGACGTGGTTCATCCTGTATTAATAATATATTATACATATATGTATATGTGCTTGTTTTAGCACGCAGTCTCGATGCTAAGCTAATTTCAAGTAGAATTGATTTGTGAAAATCTGTCAATTAGATAATACATAAAAATTTGTTTCTTTTTCTTCTCAAAAATTGGTAAAAATTAATTAATTTGTGTGAAAGATTGGAATCTAACAATAAGTAAAATTTGGATATCAAAGTTATTTTTAATTCATGGTCATTCGCAAAATTGTTTGATGATCGTTATAATTTCGTAAGCAAAGTTTTATTCTCGAAAATTGTCGAAATTCAAAAGTCGCTGGAAACATTGGAAAATTTTTTTCATGTTCATGAACATTGAGATTTCTTGAATAATCTTAAAATTTGCTACGCTGTTTTCTTTTTTAAACAATTTCGTTGAATTCTGAACAGTTGAATAAAATTCAGGAAATCCTAACATTTCGTTATGTAATCTAATCAAAATTGAATAAAATAGAAAGTGAAACAAAAATCGTAGCGCATGCCTGTTTTAGTATTTAATCTCGATGCTGAGTCAATTTTTTTTTTAGCCGAAATTGATCCGTGAAAAATTGATGGCTTCTATCTGTAAACTTAGTTGGCTTGAAATATCACTTATTGCTGGATAAAAATATTTTTCTTTAACTGGACATTCTTCGAAATTAGCAGTGTGGAAGATTTTAAAATTGTTGTTACGATGTTTCAAACTAATTTTCGTTATATTGAATAGATCCTCTGAAGGGAAATCTAGATGAAACTTGGACATCAAATTTACCTTAAACGTGATTAGTGTTGCGTGAAATATTTCATCTGCTATAGAAAGTAATCAATAAGTACAGAATTTTATTAATTAAATAATTTACTAATCTTTCTTAATTAGCAGAATGTTTGAGCTCGCATTGTCTTACAGCAAAAAAAAAAAAAAATAAATCTAACATACGAATGTGATCTGACCTTCAATGGTATTAACATGAAAAAACTTTTCACACGTCATCGACATTTTTAATTAAACTAATTACTAATTTTAATTAAACTTAATTGAAATATTTGTCGTTCAAAATAATTGTTTTATTAAAACTTGTGCAGTTTGCTCGTTAAAATGCTGCTGTAGCTTTAAAATGCTTTGAACGTCGCTAATATTTAATTAATATTGTTTCAAAATGTCCGAAACACGTAGTTAACTGTAGTTAAACTGCAAATGTTTATATTTGTGAGCACAAACAAAATTTAGTTCATTTACTATAATAAAAAAAATTTTAAAATACGAATGTTTACGCACATGATTTTAAAAGTGGGATTTATTTTATTTACTAATACTTAAATATATATATATGGTGGGCTATTAATCCGTAATTTTTTTATTATTTTTTTAATAATTTGCGAACGCTCTGTACGGTCAACGGTTGAAAGAAACAATTCTTAAAACATAATGAAAAAAATCATGTTTTAACTCAAATTTAATTTGAAATTAATAAAATTAGTTTTCTTCTTACATTTGGATGTTTTACAATAAGAAAAATAAAAAAAATGGGAAGAAACTTTTGGCCCACCCTATATCTGTGCGTATAACAATGACGCAAGTTCAAAATTAAAGTTTTCATAACAGATTAATAAGAATAATCTATTCGTAATTAAATATATTTGTTAAAAAAATAACATTCTATACAATTGTTAAATACAAGTTTCATTTCAACCTTTCAGTGTCAAATTTCGCTATAGAATACTTGCTATATATTTTTGTTAATTATTCTGTCAAATGTATAATTTAGAAAAACAATTGTACATTGAACTGAAGACTTTGATAAGTCATCTCAGAGCTTCTTCAAATTTTTCAAAAAAAAATCAAATAAATATTTAATATTAAATATTTATTAAATAAATATTTAACAGTTCTCGTTATTGAATTGCAACTTCGTTTTATAAAAGTATCACGAAGATACCTCGCGTTGTAATATTCGTTTCTTTGACCTTTCTCTCGTCCCAGTCCATCAGTTCTGTTTCGAATTTTCGCGCGTCTCGAGGCTCTTTTTTTTTCACAAATGCTTTCGCAAAAGCCGTGCAATCAAATACGACGTCCCTTGAACCGTAATTTCAGTTACGTCTCGGATCAAGATCAAAAGGGGCCGATGTCTCCGGGGGACATCGGAGTGTGCCACGTAGCATTGGATACGTTGATGCATTCAGGATGGGAAAGTTGTCAGCCGATAACTGTTTAAGTCGTACACGCACACGTAGCCGATGATTACATTTTATTTACATATGCCTTGATCATCCCTCGGGTGTACAAGTTAAATTCCTCCGTCAGAAACTTAATAAAACTTTCGAAACCGCTCGGAGGTCCTTGTATTGAACTTCTAAATTAGCTTGGCGCTGCCATTGGAAATTTAATTTCCTACCTGGCCGGGAGAGAGAGACGCAACTGAAATCCTATTTGTTCGTTCGTTTCGCCTGGCCATGATTCATCGATATCGAAAATATGTGACAGCGACTCGCGTTAACGAATGCTGAATGTTGCAACTGTGTTGTATAATTTTGTAAATTTGTACGATGATACAGCTGGAAGTCAGTGTTGTGTAATTTCTAAATATATCGTTCGTTTTATTCTAGAAATGAACTTTTCTACGTCGCGTAACAGATGGGCAAGGTAGCTTTCTTCTTGGAAATGCTAATGTAAAAATATTGAAAAAGTTTTTCCAGTGAGTGAATCTACCGTGGATTTCTAGATCGGAGCCTCCTCTTTACAACGACCCCCGAAAACTTGTAAGGCGCGATGCCTTTTTCGCCATTTTGTCGAACTTTGGTTGGTTTGGTATCAGACGACGAAAATTCAAGAAATCGTGAAATGTTTGTTGTTATATTCAAAGTTCAAATAAATTGACAGAGAAGAAAAAAATTGACGTGCAATGGGATTTGAAGAGTCGTTGTAAAGGAGAAACTTTAATCGTGGATTTAAGTCGTTAAAAATATTTTTCAACGAGAGGAAAAGTAAAGTAAATTACTGCAATTCTCATTTAAAAAATTCTAACAGTTCCAAAATTTAGCGCTCGAATATTAATGCGAGCCACGCGATGAAACATTTTTTTAACAAATAACAAATTTGCACGCAATATCGTGTTACACGTACACGTGTATTTCACAATTTGTTTGCTGTTGAAAGTAATGTGTGAGTTTTCCATTTTAATTGGAAATTTTTATTCGATTGGAAAATATTTTCTCTTTTAATTGAGAAAATGTTCGTGTTTTCTATGAGAAAGTGTCTGGGTGGTAATATTTTTATTTGTTCGCGATTATGGTGACGAAGTTTGACGGAGACATTTTTGGAAAAATTTGACGAAACAGTGACTACTTTTAGAAACGAAACTATGGAAATTGAAATTAGTATTTCGACTAATTATTCGTCGTGAAACAAAGTGAAGTTTTTCTTGTCACGTTAATTATTAATTCCAAACTACATCAAGTATGTTAAGTTGATTTACTCGTTTACTCATTGTTGTAAAATTCTACATTTGCAAATTTATTGTGAAATTCAGACGTTTTCCTAAATTCTTTAAAATTCAGATTGCTAACGTGTGTTTCAACCGAATGATTTTCTGGTTTTAATAAATATTTCCGCAAGATCGGTTATTTATCGTTAATCCCGTGTACTACCTGAGCGCATGGGTCTTAGCTTACAATAACTTGGGGGATAATTAATTAGGAGTAAACTTCATTAACAGCACCGTAGAACAGTATTCTGAATTACCGAAGTATTACTGTGCGTCACAGTGTATTTAAGAAATACACGAGTATGTTGAACGAATTTGTGACAATGAAATTAATTATAATCATCCAAAAAAAGTACAGGAAAATCGAGAAATTAATCCAACGTTATTATATCTTTATTTATCCAGTCGATAAAACGTTTTATTTTTATTTTGACAAAACATTCAGTCGAATATTGCAATTGAAATTCGCACGTAAAACGTCGAGTGTCTAAAAAATAAAATTGTTCGCATAGAATGAATTCTCGTGCAATTAATTCTTTTCTATTAGATCGAAGAATGCCTTTGTCACTTTGTTGCAATATTTGTATCTTCGTTTCTTCGAGTTTTTTCGAATTTTAACAAAATCAGTTTTCCACGGAATTTCGATATTTCAAATTCTCATTTAATCCGTGGACAAAAATCGTACAACAAATTTTAAGGGATCGTTGTAAAGAAGAGGCTTCAATTTTCAAGATGGTGAATTCAATTTACGAAACAAGGTTTTTTTTAATGTTCATGAGAGTTTGCAAGATCCTTGAGAAAAAGAAGTAGCTTTATTTACTCTGTTTCAGGATAATGTGAAGAGCATCTTTGGAAAAAAACGAGTATAGTATGTTGAAAGTAGAAGATTTCAAATGAATGTAAAACGAGCATAAAATTTATAAAATCGTTTCAGAATGAACATAAAATTGATAGCTCTACGGACTTTTGTTAACAAGTTATAACTCAGTCCAAAGTGTCTCGATATTTTCTTTATAAAGTGTGAAAATTCCAAAAATTCGTTTCAAAGAGCAAAGCGTTCCAATTTCAAAATCCTGCGTTGTTTTCATATTTTCCCTCTTCGAAATCTTGTAAAAAGGTTCAAACGTTTCTTACGGGCATTAAAAAATTCCTTTTTACAATTAAATTCGCCAGTTTCGAAGAATCTCTCCTTACAATCTCTTAAAATTTAGTCTGACGATGTTTGTCCACGTTTGAATTATCGATCTATCATTTTGCATCGACTTTCTCTACGTCAAACAATTCGTTTCGTCCATAATTTTGGTAAACACAACGCCGCTTATACAACTCATTTTGCGAAACAACACGCGACGCGATTCACGTTCGACTGAAACGCCCGGTAAAGCGGAGCATCCCTCAACGAGAGATCAACATTTTCATAATCCCGCGACATTGTTAACGAGATAAGCAAACAGTATGCAAGAGCGAATCTTCGCCGGATCGTTTATCCTATCATTCCCGGACATTATTTAGACGCGCAGTCGTTTCCCGAGATTTCGAGTTCTCGCGAGAACTGACCGCCCTATCCACGGTCGTAAAACCCATCGCGTTAAGCCGTTTACTTACGAATCCTGTTTCATGCGCGTTATACACATCCCCTCGCGATTATTCGAAGGGAAGTTTACACAACCGCGAATATTCAACCGTAGGAGAGAGTTATACCGCTCTATCGCCTGAGCAACTTCGATTGCGCGACACTTTGCGAATTCATCTGAAGTTTTCTGTCGCGCTATTTTAAGTGGATGTAGAGTATAGTGTGCGCTATGGCTTTCACAGGACATCTGGATGCTTCGACTTTGCGGACATAGTCTTTAGATTTTTAGTTTTAGTGGATTTGAATGCAAACTTTAGAAAATATAGATTTATATTTTATATTTTAAGGTAATATTATATTTTATTATATTTTGTATTTAGAAAATATTA
This sequence comes from Frieseomelitta varia, assembly GCF_011392965.1. Lineage (NCBI taxonomy): Eukaryota > Metazoa > Arthropoda > Insecta > Hymenoptera > Apidae > Frieseomelitta > Frieseomelitta varia. Next base: position 531,020 of record NW_025110115.1, on the reverse strand, counting down.
TATTTTATTATATTTTGTATTCAGAGGATATTACATTTAATTAATATTATATTTTATTATATTTTGTATTCAGAGGATATTACATTTAATTAATATTATATTTTATTAGATTTTATATTTAGAAAGTATTAATCAATATTACATTTTATTATATTTTGTATTTAGAAAATATTATATTTAATCAATATTACATTTTATTATATTTTGTATTTAGAAAATATTATATTTAATTAATATTACATTTTATTATATTTTATATTTAGAAAATATTATATTTAATTAATATTACATTTTATTATATTTTGTATTTAGAAAATATTATATTTAATTAATATTACATTTTATTATATTTTGTATTTAGAAAATATTATATTTAATTAATATCATAATTTATTATATTTTGTATTTAGAAAATATTATATTTAATTAATATTACATTTTATTATATTTTATATTTAGAAAATATTATATTTAATTAATATTACATTTTATTATATTTTGTATTTAGAAAATATTATATTTAATTAATATTACATTTTATTATATTTTGTATTTAGAAAATATTATATTTAATTAATATCATAATTTACTATATTCTATCTTTAGATGATATTATAATATATAATACTATAAAATTTTAAATACATAAATCTAAATATTAAATCTTTATAATATTATAAAATATATTATAGTATTATATTTGATTAATATTATATTTTATTATATTTTATCTTTAGAAAATATATAGAGTTTGCTTGTAATTTATAAGTATATATTTTTGTTGTACTATTATTATATCATATTGATAAATATTATAATGTACATATTATAATATATTAGTATACATATGTATTTTTATTTTTGTATAATTTACGAATCAGCAAATTAATAAATAGAAATGATATTTAAATACCAATAATTTAAAATATTTCTAATATTTGGAAGTTTTAATAAAGCAGTAATGTAGAGTAGTATACTTAATAATAATGTAGAAGAATCTTAGATCATATTGCTTTTTTAAATTTATTGTATTCTCTAAATTCATCAAAATTTATAAATGAATGACAAATTCATACCGAATTAAACCAAAAGTGGTAATTAATATACTGTAAACAGCAAAGAATAGTATAGAATAGCCAGCTCATTTTATGAAAATGAATGGTAAAAATAAGAAAAAGAATGATCCACAAGTATTACTTTATACAAAAATTACAAGAAAACACAAAACAAAGATTTCTTGCTTAACAAAAAAATTACCAAAAATTAAACTAATATCACAAATAGATATCAATTTCATTCCCAATTAACTAATTACACTAATACACTAATACTGGTATGTCAGTTTGGAATAAAACATTTTTCATCTAATTTATAATTTAAAAATTGAACACTGAATTAAATACGAAGCTTCCTAAAGAAAAAAAAAAAAAAAAAAAAATAAGAAACGAGATAATTTTTTACGTTATTGTACAATAACTTTCATTCTAATACGTTACGATATTTTGTTATAAATATTCAAAATAATTGCAGATTTCCTTAATTCCTAATTTTTCGATTAAAATAGTATCTGTTCAAATATCTGTTGAACGATAACACACGTGTGCACGTACACGTGCGCGAAGATTCGCAGCGAGGTCAGCCTCTAAAACGAAAACTGTGTTCCCGTGCGATTTTATTTTGTTGGCGTTGTAAATGTTTAAGGGATTGTTACGTAAGGTAACGATGAAATATAACGTCGGATAGAACTGGAAGAGAGACGTTATGTAAGAACGAAACGGTGCGAGGCAGACAATTTTAGTCCAGTTTATTCGCCGTGGATTTATCGTTGTTAAAGCTTCTCTACTTCGAGGGAAATTTTTAACCGAACTAGCTTTTATTTCGTTCCTTCTCGCCTTTTTAATTGAGGAAATTGCTATTTACGAACACACGCCGCAGGAAATTGAAGATGAAGGAACGTGATCGTAAATTACTGCGCAAGATATATTGAGGAAGAACTGATCATTAATAGGATCATTAAGAAATAAATTATTAAGCTAATATTGAGAAAGATGATTGACGATATAATCACTTTTTCTTAAAGAAATTAATTTGACGCGATGAAAGACACAGCTGAGATATTTTTATTTCAAAGTTAAGCTACAATTAAAAATAATTTCAAATTTAAACGAAACTAAACTAAATTAAATTATAAAAATAATTGTAAATTGCTGTGCAAAATATGTTGAGGAAGAACTGTTATTAAGTTGGGACATTAAGAAAAGGGGAAATCAATTATCAAGCTGATATTGAGAAAGATCATGACTTAAAGAAATTAATTTAACGCGATGAAGGATAGTTGAAATATTTTTACTTCAAATTTGAACTAAACTAAAATATAGACAATATTTTAGTTTGCATAATATATAACAATATATAATTAATAATTGCGAAATAATTTTTGTAATCATTAAAACTAATTGCCTCATAAATGAGAATAACTCTAAATTGTAATCACAGCTATGGTTATAGTTGTTTGCTCTAGTGAAAGATATTTTCAAATATCGTTAGATATTTGAAACAATTCGTTTTCGCCAACGAAAAATTCTGCTTTCAGTGGAGGAGAGATAATTTTAAAGAATCGTAACTCATTTTACGAACAAAAGGCAAGTTTAAAGATTTAACTTATGCCTGAAGATTTTACCGCTCCGATGATATCTTCAGAACTACCGGAAGTACGTAAAACATTCTCGAACAGGAGTTTCACCGTAACTTTTAACTTTTCGCGATTTTTTTTTTTTTTTTTTTTTACGCAGCTACGAGTTTATCTCGCGTAAAAGGAAGAAGGGAATTTTTAACAAACGTAGATGTCGTCGCTTCTTGGATCTTTTATGATCTACTGCACGCTAGAGAAAATTCTTGAAAATACGTGAAATATCGATTACGTTCAATAGTGGGAACATTTTTAATTTCTGTTGATAAAATCCAGATCGGAGTAAAAAAAAAAAAAAAATCATGATCTACCGATCAAAGTAAGAAAAATATTTACCTCGTCTGTACAATTGTTAGTTTAGTATCTTTTCGTAAATAACTTTTCTCTTCTTCAATTTTCCTCTTCCCTTGTGAATTTTTTTCTCCGAATAAAAGTACCTTCCGAATTGTATACTTAACACTGCTGCGATCCTCGAATTTTCAACGTTCAACGTAAAATTTAATTTACAAAAGAATTTTTAAGTATCCAAGAATTTTTTAAGTATCCAAGAATCTCCTTTTCTTTTTCTTGTGTTTCGTAGGAAATTGAGATTTGTCTTTTAATTTAAGCGAAATATAAATAGATTGAAAATGGTCGAAAAAATACAGTAGAGTTAAGTAACGATCTAAAGTAACATTCAAATTTCAAACAGTCTTTTGCTAATGTATATGTGATACACTACATACATTTATGGTTGTCGGAACTTCTCGAATGTTTCTCTGCATTTTGGCTCATACATGCTCGCCGCGCATTTCCCTTTATCGTCCCATTATTTGCTTCGAATTTGCATACCAAAAGCTACTTTTCTGCACTTAGAATGCATGGCGCAAAGCTGTACGTAATGTGGCTCTAATTCTTCGGACAGCGTAAACAATGCCTTTAAGTAATAAATTCACAATGAAACAGACGAGAGGTAAGTTATAAAAATTTTTTCGAACTGTTGCCCAACGAACGTTTACAAATATTTAATAATTTTCTAATCCTTTCATCAGAAAACTCAACGACTCGAGTATAATCTGTGGTATTTTTGTTAAAATTGCTCTCTTTCCGCGACAAAATTAAAAAAAAAAAACTGTTAAAAACTAACGCTGTTGTAAAGAACGTGTGAAGAAGATTCTTTCTCTCTTCAAAACTTTTCCCAAGTCTTGGAATTTGTTCCGCTTAGGTTCCGATTCGAGTTCAATTTAACTTAACAAGAACGACGAGTTCATGAAAGTCGTAAAAAAAAGAAAAAAAGACAGGCGTTTTAATATTAACGTCAATCACGATGTTTTAATCACGATGAAAACCGAATCGTAAATAAACCAACGGAGCCCACTTGTTCACCGAGTTTCTCAACTATCCGGCAATCTAAATATTTAACACTGGATTTCTCTCAATTATCCAAAACTTCGAATTCTAAATATTTAAATATCCCCGGAATTTCGGAGAGCGGGCTCCGATCGATCAGCTGTCGTCATTCGAGATGCAGAGAGACGATTGTCACGTACGTCGAGAACTTTTTCGTCCCAAATTGCAACATTTTCTCAGTTTTAAGTATATTTAAACGTTTAAGTATTTAATCGAGGCAAGACAAATGATAAGTTTAGTACTTCTTGATCATTTCTATCCGGTGATATCATACCGACATGAGTTCAAAAGGGAAAGAGAGCGACGAATTATTGTATACGGTTATATCGGTCGCTCGTTATGGTCCGCGAACCAGTTGCCAGCGCAAGAGGTTAGAAAGAGCCAAGATATTGTAGTATCGGTTATTATAATTAATCTGTAGTTATGTTTAAATATAGTCTGTTTGTTGGTCACAGAAATATGATAAAATATGATGAACGTGAAGCGCTCTTTTTTTTAAAAAAAGACCAGAGCCGAGCGAGTTGAAAAACCGAGTCGTGAGAGAGCATTCAGAAAGAGCTGTTGAAAGTGTCAATTGTGTTGTCAAAAGAGTTAATTCGTGTTGATTGAATGTTATTTGTCTTGTTTAATTATTTGTTGTTCTATTATCATTGCTCCTATCAAATAAACATTATCTACATTGTATCTGTACAATATCGACTGTTAGGCGTTGGCCTGTTTTACAAAAATTCTGGCCGATTGTCGAACTGTCCGTATTGTTTTTTTTTTTTTTTGTAAATCTGGAATTAATTTTGCAAGGGAGATAAATCTTTTCCGCCGCTCAGGGTTGCTTTATTATCTCGTCCCCGGCGTTTACATTTCCATAAATCGCGTCCTGTTTTGCCTCGTACAGTCGAAAAAAAAAAGAAACAAGCTTGGAGGGAAAGAAATAAACATGCACACACACACACACGCTCGTTCGATGCATGAATCATCGAACGTCCAATTAAAACAATAATTCATTGCTGAGACAGTGCTTATTCTCCAACCACCAGTTTCTCGTTCGTAGCGGCGCGAACTGTTCGCTTATTCACGGAGCAGCCCGCCAAATTAATCTTGGACATCGAGTTTCGCTATGAAACGGCGTTCCTCCGAACTGATCGTTCCGAACTGATCTTCGAAACGACTAACGACTCTCTCTCTCTCGACGTAGTTCAGCGAATATACGCGAGCAGACGTATAATACACAAGTAGACGAAACGTTCGACTAACAAATGCCTCGACGTATAACTAGCGTGTCTCTCTCGATGAGCAACTAATGCCTCTTTCCACGAATAACTGGCGTCTGTTAACGACGAGCAACTCGAGTCTCTCTAACTGCACGAATAAACAAAGGCCACGGCGACGTACGAAGCGAAATCTGAAGAGTGCACGTCGGCGAGCGTCCGTTTCTTAATCCTTTAAGCTTAAGTTTTATTTCATTTGGAGAACGCGCACCTGCGCGCTTGATTGTTCTCAATTTTCTCGCGACCGGCGCAAGCACTCGACGAAATGTGAGCAAGTGTAAAATTGAAACGAAATTCTGGCGAAACGAATTTTCTAGTTGCTCTTCTCAGGAGATTATATTCTGTTTGCAAATGTTTGTTACAAAACTGCGTTATTTCACGGTAACTACCGTCTCAAAATTGTGCCAAGGTTTGGCCCCTTGCGCTGGCAACTGGTTCGCGGACCATAACGAGTTACCAGACGTTTTTACAAGTGTTTAAAAAGATATGAATATACTTGTCAAAGTTAATATTAATTTCTGTTTGGACAGAAGCAGATAATCGTGCAAATCCATTTATTTTGATTATCATTTGAATTATAATGATTTGTATATAGAATATTTTGACATGTTGTTAGCAGAGACTTTTATTTACATTAATATTTCTGTTGAAACCAAAGTCAAATATATACGCGTGACGATCGCCGCAAAAATTGTTAACTTCATGCGCTGGCAACTGGTTCGCGGACCATAACGTGTGACCAGACGTTTTTACAAGTGTTTAAAAAGATATGGATATACTTGTCAAAGTTAATATTAATTTCTGTTTGGACAGAAGCAGATAATCGTGCAAATCCATTTATTTTGATTATCATTTGAATTATAATGATTTGTATATAGAATATTTTGACATGTTGTTAGCAGAGACTTTTATTTACATTAATATTTCTGTTGAAACCAAAGTCAAATATATACGCGTGACGATCGCCGCAAAAATTGTTAACCAATTACGCTGGTAACTGGTTCGCGGACCATAACGAGTGACCAGACGTTTTTACAAGTGTTTAAAAAGATATGGATATACTTGTCAAAGTTAATATTAATTTCTGTTTGGACAGAAGCAGATAATCGTGCAAATCCATTTATTTTGATTATCATTTGAATTATAATGATTTGTATATAGAATATTTTGACATGTTGTTAGCAGAGACTTTTATTTACATTAATATTTCTGTTGAAACCGAAAGTCAAATATATACGCGTGACGATCGCCGCAAAAATTGTTAACCAATTACGCTGGTAACTGGTTCGCGGACCATAACGAGTGACCAGACGTTTTTACAAGTGTTTAAAAAGATATGGATATACTTGTCAAAGTTAATATTAATTTCTGTTTGGACAGAAGCAGATAATCGTGCAAATCCATTTATTTTGATTATCATTTGAATTATAATGATTTGTATATAGAATATTTTGACATGTTGTTAGCAGAGACTTTTATTTACATTAATATTTCTGTTGAAACCGAAAGTCAAATATATACGCGTGACGATTGCCGCAAAAATTGTTAACCACTTGCGCTGGCAAATTGTTAACTGATTGCGGACCATAACGAGTGACCGAACCGTATACGACAATTCGTCGCTTTCTTTTTCTTTTGAACTCGTCGGTATGATGTTACTGCATAGAAATTATCAATGAGTCATATACTATATCATTTGTTTCGCCTGGGTTACATTTAAATATACTTAAAACTGAGAAAATGTTGCAATTTTGGGACAAAAAATTACGTACGTGGCACGTTGTTCCAGTGCAAGAGGTTAAAGTCGCATCGACATCAAGATCATTAGCGACTAGATACTTGGATTTTGTAGTATAGATTTATGTATTGTCCATCGAGTATCGGAGTATCATTCTCTTCATGATGATTTTGGAAACTCAGTGGTGAGATTGATTCTATGAAATTTTCTTTAGTATTCAAAATTTGTGCGTTTAGAGTTTGTTGAGTTGATTTTTGCATAGGAGAGACGTTCATGGGTTATTTTGGTACGTCCTATCCTTAATTCTAAAACCGATATAACTCTTTCTTTTTTGGTTAATCCGTTAAAAGGAATTTCTTCGTAGAAGTCATTTACTATTTCAGTGAATCTTCGTTCTATTTGATTTGACGTTGGTTTTTTGCATAGTGTATAAATTCTTGATACGAGTTAGGGGTCTGCGACGATAACAACTTTTCTTTTTCTTTTTTGTCCTGAAGTATTCTATATAAAATGTGTTAAATATTTTTTTTTTTTCATTTCTTACCTATAGTTTATTGCAACAGCAAATGCAGCTTTTTTTTATCATACGAGTATACACGCCATCTTTTCATGAAGAACATACCCGACATAAACACCGAAATAGATTAAATAGACGCGTCGATCGGATTCCCATGAAATTGTTTTACAATCAGCATGCCTCCTCACTGCTTTTCGAAAGTCCCCTCTTCCAATAAGGGTGTAATAATATTTCGAACTCCGGGGGAAGACCGTGGAGATTTCCTCCATATGGTACACACGTGAAATGTCGTTACGTGTCTTGCCACGTCCCTCCGGAAATTCTCGGGTTTATGACACGATCGACCTTCGAGCACCGGAAATTCAAGTGAAAAATTAATTTGACAATACTGAAAATAATTTTTCTCAAAAAAAAAAAAAAGAAAAAAAGCGGTTTCTACGCGAGCGTGTCATAAACCGAGCAAATTTTATTATTAATAAGTTTAATTGTTCGATCTAAATATTTATTTATTATTTTAATAATTTATTGTCTATTATTCCTCCATCTATTCAGTATATTTATTTAGATTTGTTGAACGTGGTGGAAATTTTGTAAATTTTGAAATTTATAGTTGTAAATTAATAAATTTTTCATGATAATTCGTACATTTACTTCCAGTAAATTTATTATTTTTTAAGTTTAATAATTTATTTAAATAGTTTAATGAAAATATTGAATTGTGATGAAGATAAGATGGAAGTGCGGTTTGATCTTACGTAACGAACGTTCTCTTTTGTTTCAGTTGTGTGCGGCGTCGGGGCGGATGTGGCCTACCGTCAGCACGTCATGGGGTTTTACGTTACGTGAGGATAATTCAACATGCGTATACCGTAATTCAACTCAATTATCAGATTCCGAGGACAAAGTATCGAAAATATGAGAGGGGCGAAGAGAGAAAACGATAGAACGATTTCCAACTCGATTTATTCTGTTCTATTGTTCCGAGCTTATGTTCGCTGCGAGTGCAAATTTTGATATTTGAGAGATTCAAATACAGGGAACGAGCTCGAAACTTAATAGACTGAATTATCACATCATCAAATGATTTCTGATAATTATTGGCGAGCTTCTCAATGCATTAGCATGGTTCAGATCAATGTGAATTTATTTTATTATCAATGATGGGATAGTTACATAACACATGGAATAACAAATGATTAATAATTATCTCATTCGATTTGTTTCGTCATTTGCAAAATTCTTTAATCCGTTAAAAAGATCGAGATCGATATAAATTTTCTTTGCAATTTCCTAGAATAAATTACTATCGGTGGATGAATGATTAGATAAATACATGATCGTTGGCGAGCGTAGACAGATTTCTCATTCGAATTGTTTCATTATTTGCCAAAATTCTTCGATGTGATAAAAAAAAAAAAAAATTGGTCGATGTAAATTTCTGTTTGCCAGTCGAGAAATTTGGAATTTAGTACAGTAAATTTTATTACTTGATAACAAATAATTAACGATTATTGACTATGGTTGTCGAAAATTCTTTAACAATAATAATAAATGTCTAATAAATCATCAAAGCCATAGAAAGATTTATTTGCATCATTGACAAAGTTATTTATTATAAACTTGTCCACGTGATCGGGAAATTTGGAATTTAATACGAATTACGATTCGAACGTTCGTGTAATAGCTAACAGGGACAATAACAGGAATGCAATCTAGATGGAATCTTGGCAAGAAATGATAGTGGCTTTATCGTCAAAGAAGTTTCTTTCAGTGTCTGTTTTTAAATCTAGATAAAGCCAGGGGAATTATTCTGCACAAAGCACGCGGATTCATTTTGAAAATGAAAAATCTTAATTTGAAATACTATGATATTAACCTTGCTGGATAAAGTGTCCGTTTCAAGAAGAAGCCGAGAAAGGATAATAAAAGATAATAAAGATCCGCGAAAGAAAAATACAGAGAAATCTTCAAGAGAGATCTGTCCTTCGTCTTCGTCGTTTTCACTTTACTTTTAAAACTCGCGACATAACAATTTGATATTGTATATAAATTCTTTGATCGTTTCGATGTATTATCTTTTTTCTTCTTTTTTTAATAAATTTTTAATTTTTAAGAATAGAGTCTTAAATTCAAAATAAATCTGACATTAATGAAGTCTTAATTTTTTCAATTATTATACTTTAGTTTACTTTCATTTTTTATATGTTAATTTCATTTTAATATAATTACAGATACAGACATAGACCATTTTGCGTGATTATTGACTGATAATACTAATTTACAAGTTTCAATATTCCGTTCATAAAATCACCTTGTATGTGCGAAATTTTTCCAACTCTACGAGTTTCGATATCATTTCCCACGGTGATATCTTTTTTTAAGGTCATCTATCTTTCTTGCATGGAGCTATGAATTTTTTATGCACTCGTCGATGGATCCTTTTATTCTCCACAAAAAAAAAAATATTACAACTTCTTTTTTAATCTAAAAAACGAAGCTTTTCACAGTCATGTCAATTACTACAATATATTGTTAGCAATCCGATTGAAATCATTGGTTGAATTTTACAGTTTCTCGAATACACCGAAAAAATTGTAGCAACTATAACAATCTGATGAAATTTTAACAACTTCTAAATTTCGTTTGTACTTTGCAAAATAATTGATATTACCTTGACACTTTGCACACTCATGGATGATATTTAATTTTCCCGATTTTCAAACAAATATAGTCCTAAGACTACTCTGCGTCATTTTCACCTGCGAAGAATAAGTGAAAAAATGTCAACTGAAATTTTTTTCGTTCAAGACCTCGTTTTGAAAGAGGTTTCCAATATATTTAATTAAAAATTGACTCGAGCACTCGACGAGATTTTAAATTGAAATTCCTCGAAAACGGAACTTCTTGCGAAAACTTATTTCTCTTATTCCTTTTCATCATTCATTCCCAACCAGTTCGCAATTACAAATAAATTCCAAATATATACCGGAAACTTGATTCTCTCGGAAAGCCTCGAATGAAAGGGAAATTTACTTTTCATATACCTTCAATACCGAAACCACCCAAGCATTATTGGTACATTAGTCTACAACGATATCAGCACTGGTTAACTCGAAGATCAAGATAAAGCCCTAAAAGTATCAAAGGGAGCTAATCGTCGCAAAATGAAAAGTCCCTCGAAGCTCGGCCGAACCTTGGTCGAACGTTTAATTGAATCTCGATGCCGGACGTTTAAATCCAACGTCCTCTGTGACCACGGCGTTCCTTATTTTTCCGAAACACTGGCCCGGCCTCAGCCTCGTGAATCGAATCCATCCGCGGAGGGGTGGAGGGGAATCTAATTTCAAGGCTGCGACTCGATTAGCCGGCAGGCGGAAGCATTCGCCGGCGGAAACCGCTCGAACGAGGTTACCCCGAGCGACGATTACCCCAAAATTTCTCGATATCCCGTGCAGACTGGCGTTTTCCTCGATCGTAAACCCATCGATCTTCCACGCGGAGATCGACACGCGCGCGCAGATCGGTCGAGCGTGCCCTGAAGCTCATTGTCGCGAGAGAAATGTCCGTTTTGCCGGTAGTTTATCGTTTTTCTTCGCCCGTGAAATGTGCCGTATACGCGCGCAAAGAGAGAAAATGTTTTACATTTCCAACGTTATTGCGTTACTTTCGAACGGGGATGCTCTCGCTCGTGTGACACAGCGTGGAACACCTTTATAACAGGTGAAACCCGACCGACACCTTTGTAACGACCGTAGCTTTCGATCGGCGATCGTAAGTCGTTCTTTGTTGTAACATCAGAGAGAAGTTTCTTTTTTTTTTTTTTTTTTTTCTTCTTTGTCGGACGCTCGTGAAAGTTGAACCTATCGTCCGTGAAACATTTTCACGTTTCGTTAATGCTGGAGAGGATATCTATCGCGTGTAAAATGTTTTCGATATTTCGTCGACAGTGTATTACGAATATATTTACGCGTGCTCGCTTGATTGACGCGGGCATTTCATTTTCAGTCGAAACTGCAGCGAACCACGACTGTCGCGATTGCGTCGTTCGAGCTTGAAACGAATTTGTAGATATATACAGGGTGTCCCGGGTTTTTCCCGCCAAATTGCGAGAGCTTATTCAGTGACGACGAATCTTTCTGAGAAGTAGGTCAGAGTTTGTTCATTATTTTTTTTGGTACTAGCTCGTGGGTCAGTGGCGTCACTTGGAAAGGGGGATGGTTAAAAGCTACTTTTGTTTCGGTTCTCACTTTTATAATCGTCTGAAAAGTTTACGTTTCCTTTTTGTTTGACAACTTTTACTTTTGCGAAGTGAAGAGCAAAGAATAAATGTCGACGTCAAAAAATTGATATAAAAGCGGTGACATCATGCCCAGTCACCCCTGCACTATACATAAAGTATATATATATATATATATATATATATATATATATATATAATATGTATATGTATATATATATATATATAATATAATGTATATATATATATAATAAATATAAGTATATAATATGTATAATATAATGTATATATATATATAATAAATATAAGTATATATATAATAAAGTATATATATACTTTATTTCTTAATATTTTTTATTGTCTGTTCTCATCTTCTCTTAAAGATATTCTATTCTACATTATTTGTAGCTTCATGTCAAATGCATTGGGTGATACATTTATTCTGCATCTGTGTGGCAATTCTCGATATTTCAAAAAGTTCAAATCAATACTGTTCGTAATCATTTATCATACTTTGTCTAATTCGATACTATTGACGTACAGATTTCACTAAGAAGGAAGAAATTATAGCATGTTACAAGGAACATTATAAATAAAACATTATGAAGACAGTTACAAAAACAATTACGTTTACAGACTTGTATTCCATTATGAATAATATATCATAGAGAATGTTATAGAGGGGAAAATATTATGAAAAATTTTATAAAGAGAAAATTATGTTTACTGTTGTGTTTACAGAAATCATATTGTAAAGAATGGTACACATGAGAGAATATTCGAATATTCTCGAATATTAGAATAAAAAAAAAAATTACAGAAAATATAAAGAATGTTATAAAAAAAAAGTTATGTTTATCATTGTGGATAGAATCCATTATATTATATTATAAAAAAATCTTACGAAAGAGAGGATATTGTGGAGAGTATTATAAAAAAAATTATATTTACTGTTGTAGACAGGAAGAATATTGTAGATAAGAAAATATTGAGTAAAGAATATTATCAAAAAATTATGAATACAGTTATAAACAGAATATATCATATTATATCACACTACATTGTATTATATTATATTATATTATACTGTAAATAACTGTATTATGTATTATATTATATTATATTATACTGTAAATAACTGTAGTATATTATATTACACTGTAATCTTACAGAAGAAAGAACATTACAAAGGACACGAGAGAGAATAATATAAAAAATATTACAGAGAAATCATCACATTATATTAACCAAAAGCAGCGAATAAATAATCACCATCAACGTTGACAAAAGTAAACGTTTGAGAATTACTAATTTGAAAGTTCCCTTCGTCAGTGACTATAGTATAAATACACCAAACTGTACACACACACACAAACTGACACACTCGGGCCACCATAATTGCCACCGTATCACGTCACACAAAGAAACCAACGCGCAAATCAAAGAAGCGCCTTTGTCAACGAGCGTGCGGCAAATACTCAATTTGGGAAAGTGCGTCGAGATAATGGGCCCCGTTTCAAACGGAGTGAACCTCGTTATCGTTTATCGAACGAATTGCATTAACTTATTACTAAATACATTCTCTCGTTTACGGGAGGGCGAAGGGTTGAGGGAGGTGAGGTCGCGTGGAAACGTATTGCGGATATTGACGCGTAGCGCAGAAGTATAGATTGAGAATTATAGAACTCTAAAACGTACTTATGGGCCTTCGGCAAAATTGCAAATTCGCAGATACGCCTGCTCGTTCGCAGATTGCTCGCTCCGGTCTCTATGGAAATGCGTGTTTTGCATGCATACCGGCCGCTGAAATATGATCGTGCGCGCAAGTTGCAAATTAAGAGGTGAACGCACGTTGATTAAGAATCGAAAGAGAATTTCGATGTCGTTCGTGTCCCTCTCTCTTTTTTTTTTTTTTTTGCTTTTCTATCCGACTTT